>NC_134484.1:85250764-85550764 GCF_040206685.1 Ascaphus truei
TTCTTTCAGCAAGTGGTTGCGGTGCGACTACAAGATTCCTTCCAACTATTTAAATGCATTTCCACAAGTCGCAGTATGCCTTCCATAGTAAAAACAGTGGTACAACAATTTTCAGACTGCATCAGAGCCCCTTGCTAAACCATGTCTTGCAAAAAACGTCTAGGCCACTGTTTAGTAAACCTGCCCCTTAAAATGTCATGAAACGTGTGTTCATGTTCTGTGTAGCAGGGCGGATAACTATTTTACATGTTCAGGATTTTTTAAACTTTATTCTTGTCAAAAAGTTTGGTTGCCAGTATGCATGTACTTTGCCCTATACCTGCGGTTCCCAAATTTTTTTACATCGTGCGTCCCCTGCTGCAAATTATTTGTTCCGTGATTCCCCAATAAATAAATCGTATTGCCTACTCATCAGACTAATGCGAATTAAACTGTTTGGCTGATCCCAAGCAGTCCTGGGCTCGTGGGGAGAACATACACTTAACAAGGCCCCAAACTGCAGCTCTTTGTGCAGACAGCATAGGTGGTAGAGCGGTCAATGACTGCAGGAGCTTCCAAGGTCATGTCCCTGTGAGGATTCACCATCCTGTCGGTCGCAGCCCGTCTCCTCACCTCAATAACCCTTCTGTGATGGACACTCAGGGTGCGCCTTCTCGTCCCACTATGTGCGCGCGCGGATTTTGCGCGGCCTGATTCCCCATCCGTGGATTCCGTCTCCGCCCCCCGCTCTGACGCACGATGGGTGCGTTCGTCCAGCCTCCCTGCTGACGCACATTCCATGCCCTGCCCCTGCTCTATTGATAGACAGGACCGGCGCGGGAGTAATGCGCGCCTCAGGCTCCGCCCCCTGACCTCCGTGACGCGTGCGATCGGTCCCGCCCCCATTCGCTCTAAGGATATCCAGGACCAGCATGGGAGTGACGCGCCTCAGGCTCCGCCCTCTGACCTCCGTGACACGCGCAGGTCGGCACGCAATCAGTTCCGCCCCCATCCCTGATTAGGCTGCATCCTAGGGCATGCCTCCATGCACCAGCAGCCTATGGGAGTCTTCTTCCTGGTTTTGCCCATGCTGGCTATTGGAGGCTCCTCCTTTATATACTTTCCTGCTGCATTCAGTCTTTGCTGAGCATAGTCTAGGGTGACGCTGTGCTTTGCTGCATTCCAGTTCCTGTGACCTTGCCTTGCTTGTTAACCTCTGGTTGCCTGACCCTGCTTATCTCTTGGACTCCGCACCTCTCCTCTCCTGATCCAGCTACGAACGACCATTCTCCAGTCTCCAGTCCTGATCTTGGCTAAGTACTCCAACGATCCGATACTCTCCTATCCTGTACCTGGCTACGTACCCCGATGATCCGCTACTCTTCAATCCCGAACTTGGCTACGCACCCTGATGATCCGCAACTCTCCACTCCTGACCTGGCAAGTACTCATAACTATTCTCCAATCTATAATCCTGACCTGGCTTGCACGACTACTCTACATCCTAGACGCGCCCGCGTGGCTGTGGGTCAGCGTTAACCAATTCCCTACCTCAGCACCGCGGTTGCGCTTCGTTTGTGGTGAGCTACGCGTTACAGCCCCACAATGCTTTGCCGCTGTGAATGCAAAGCATTGTGGGTAAAGACTTTGGAAGTCCCTGCTGCAATTGACAGCTTTACCACCACTACGCTGCAGTTTGTGGCCTTACTATAGGCACAGTCCCCACACTGGTTCCAGAACCCACTATACTGTGGGATTACATTTTTACATTGCATTATTTTTTTGGGGGGGGGGGAACTCCTTGTAACCACTAATAAACCCCTAGTGGTTCAGGAACCCCCTTTTGGCAATCACTGACCTATACATTATGTGCAAGGACTCGTGTAATAACAAAGAAGAGCTGTAGGAGCACGTGAGAAGTATTGGTTCATTTCGAACAATACATTTTTTTATTGGCATTGGAAATCAATGTATATAGCTGTTTGTACGATGGTAGAGGTCACTCAGCAACTGAAAATGATGTATAAGGGTGCCTTGAGAGAGAAAGCGTTGATGATATTATTTACCAAAGTCTCCTGACTTCCATATTGAGGCAAAAGCAGTGCAAAAATGCCGCCCCAAATGTATCTAATAAAATTTTAACTCATTTTATTGTTAAATCTGGTACAATATTTTTGCAGCCAGGTAGCTGATAAATAGACCCTCATTTACCAATATCAGTCTACACAGTCTTGCTATGTGTAAATTAAAAGGTAGACAACTGTCTGTAGACAACATTTAATATAGAACAAAAAAGTCCTTTTTGACCCCTAAATGTGATTTTGCAAGTAGGATCATCATTTGATTGTTGTAGTTCTGTATAACCTAAAAAGAGGCATGTTTTCTATTATAGAAAAGGATGATGTACTATAAATGTAGTTGCTCAATGTTATAATAGCACAGGTCAAGGAAACCGGCTATAATTCCAGCATACTAATTAATATACTAGTCTCTGGACCATTCTCCGAATTATCGCTTTTTAAAAATAATTGTATTTGGTGCCACAATACACGTACTGTAGAATAATTCCCTGCATTCTGAGCTGTAAAGTGCTGTTTATATAGTTGGCACTTTACAAATACAAATATACATTCAGATATGTAATTCCTGGTCCAGACATGCCAATATTGGGGAGAGAAAAACTGGTGAGCACTGTCATTTTAGCTAGATAGTGTCACTTACTGTTTGTTGAGCAATTTTGTTAGACGTTTAATAAGAGAGAATTGGTGGCAAAGCAAGTTCCCCACAAGATAAATGCCTTTATATACTAAGCAGTCTTCTGCCATAAGATACCTTCTGGGTGACTGTGAAACATTCTATGATCCATTGACTTGAAAAGGTATCTTCCAGCAGTTGTCTAATGGCAGAAAACCGCTTGGTAACTATGGTAACAACCATACCTGTTATGGCTTATGTAGTAGTGAAAGACTTATTGAGTTGGGATGTTCACCCATGGAAAACTGTCAACAGCCTAACCAAAATGGTTATTACAAATCATTTTTTTCCCTCCTATGCCTGTAAGCAGCTAAATAAGTGTTTATTTCTGTGTGTTTTGCTCATGGAAGCCAAACCCTTAAAACACACCCAGAATGTGTCTTTTTAGCTCTTTTTAGCTCTTTGTTCACTGCACCATGGAGATATAGAGGCCGAGCATGCTAAAATAGTTTTGCTTGTTTTCAAGAAATGGCCAATACTCTTGTGGTCATCACGGTACTATAGAAATCAGGCCAGGTGGTGTAGGTAGTTACAAAGAAAACCAAACACAAATGGTCCCATTGGATTGCCAGGTGTCCAGTATTGAACCAGACTGGAGAATGTATAAACACTGCTCACCTTAGTAATCAAATGCCATAGGTAAAAAGTGGTGCATGGGAATATGTAACAAGTGGATAGGGTTGGTCAGAGATGACCAGCAGAAGGAAATCCCATAAGTTTGCACTCAACTAAAATATAACTCTGAGTGTAGATATATATATATATATATATAATCAACCATATGGGTACCAGGAGGTTAAATCACAAAACAAAAAATTATTTATTAAATACTAAATAGGTACACATCTAATCAAAAACTATTTTAAGTAATTTAAAAGTAATCTAAAATCTCTAAAGAAAGCGGTGACGGAGTAGGTCGGCGAACCCAGTGAAAGTGTATGGGTATATAGCACTTAAAGTATACAATGTACTATCACGGCGGTCTCATACATAAGTGATACTGTATATAGATTATATAGTACAGTATAATGCTGTATGGTATAAATCGGCAAAGTGTTAGCTAGTTAGCCCAAATGCACAAGCCTATGTATCACAAAGACCGTCTAGACTGCGTCACTAGACAAATTGCATCTATATGTCCCTCATGTATATACTCCTCATAATTGGGGCATAGTGCTTCAGTAAGTGTGCCATATGTCTACAGTGCGCTGTATATCACCCATATCCGAGATGCAGCTCATGAGTCAGTGGGGATGCCTCGCGCTCCGTCCTCAAGCTCCACGAAAAAAATTGGCTGACGTCATCGGTCTGCGACGTCGCCTAACACCCGACGATCGTTTCACGCCTCTTGGCGCTTCTTCTAGGGGGGAGGAGTGTAACGTATCTCCTCTATGATGTATATTTATACACCTCCTGGGGGCGGTTCAAGGGGCGTTGCAATGTGAACGTAAAGACCCTATTGGGTAGTCCGCCTCAGTTTAATTAAACTGATTGAGTGGCTATTCATTATGTTTCATAGCCATATTGTATTGATGAGCGATGCATAGTATTGAAGTAGAGTATTTTGGTAGTACACGTAGATCCCTGTATGAGTAAGTATAAGTAAGTATGCGTGAACATACGCAGAATAGTGTGCAGCCCATACCATATAGACTATTATTCCCTTTAGGATATGACAGACCAAATAATAATGTATTGTAAATGTATGTATGACCAAGTCTGTTTATGTATGTGTCGTGTAGGAATGACCACTAACTGTTTAGACCGCCCAAAAGGTCAATGCGGTCTTGCTAATTATTAAATATATATTTAAGCTGACTATGTTGTATATATTTATATAGTAACAGTGACCCCATTGTTTAGTTATGGTTCCTACCTGGATAAATACCGGTGGGTTAATAGCCTTAGCGTGTCTCAAAGTGGTATAGATCAGTATATGATTATATTCCCATGTTATAGTAATGGGGTAAATGTATAGGTGTGTTTACACAGTTCTGTGCAATAGATGGGTATATTGGGAGTGTAGGAGTGACAACTGACTGTTCAGGCCGCCCAAAGAGGTCAATACGGTCTAACGGGTATTAGATATATTTTATACCCTGACTGTATAGAGATGTTAAATAAAGGGTGAATATATAAACCCCTCATTCAGACCTATAGGGCTGAGGGTTTTTAGCGTATATATCCATTTGCACTCTTTTTGAAGGAGTAACCTATTCCAGTCACCCTTGCGCGGTCCCAAAGGTACCAATTCTATCCCTGCAAAGCGTAGATTTTTATAGATACCCTCGTGTACGCCATTCACATGTCTGGCTAGGGGTGTGTCATGTTTATTACGTATAGATCCCAGATGTTCAAGGATTCTCACTTTCAACTGGCGGAAGGTTTTACCTACATACACTTTATTACATGAACATGTAATGGTATAAATAACTCCTTTGCTGTTGCAATTTATGAAGTCATTGATTTTAAATGTTTTTTCTTTTGTGTTGTCTGTGAAGGATTTAGTGGGAGGCATGTGTATGCATGCCTTGCATTTCCCACAAGGGAATGATCCCTGCGGTTTGTGATCTAACCATGTCCTTGTGGGTATAGGTTGATAGTGACTCTGTACCATCCTATCTTTTAGGTTGCGTGATCGTCTACATGTAAGTGTTGGTGACGGGTTCAACACTTCTATCAAATCCTCATCCTCAGTGAGCAGGTGCCAATGTTTTGTGAAGATACGTCTTAGGTCGTGCCACTGTGTATTAAAAGTGCCAATAAAGCGTATTACTTCTTTGGTGTCAGGCCTCACTTTATTTTTCGTCAGAAGCATATCTCTCTGTGTATGTTTTGCTCTCTTTAATGCTTTCTGGACTGCATTCTTACTGTATCCCCTGTCATAGAACCTCTGGCTCATTTCTCCTGCTTTAGTTGTAAATTCTGCCATAGTGGAGCAGTTGCGTCTAAGGCGGAGAAATTGTCCCGTGGGTATGTTTTGGACAAGATGGTTGGGATGATGGCTGTCCGCCCATAGAATGTTATTAGTAGCTGTGGGTTTTCTAAATAGTGTAGTTTGTAGATACCCTTCAGTGTCCTTGTAGATGGTTATGTCCAGAAAGTCTAATGTATGTTTATCCGTTTGCATAGTTAGTTTTAAATTGAACTGGTTATTATTCAATTTATCAACGAATTCATGTAAGAGAGCTAGTGAGCCCTTCCATAACATGAGAATATCATCAATGTAGCGGACCCACATAATAATGTTGTCCGCGTACATATCCAGGTCACAGCCAAAAACCACAAGGACACTGAAGGGTATCTACAAACTACACTATTTAGAAAACCCACAGCTACTAATAGCATTCTATGGGCGGACAGCCATCATCCCAACCATCTTGTCCAAAACATACCCACGGGACAATTTCTCCGCCTTAGACGCAACTGCTCCACTATGGCAGAATTTACAACTAAAGCAGGAGAAATGAGCCAGAGGTTCTATGACAGGGGATACAGTAAGAATGCAGTCCAGAAAGCATTAAAGAGAGCAAAACATACACAGAGAGATATGCTTCTGATGAAAAATAAAGTGAGGCCTGACACCAAAGAAGTAATACGCTTTATTGGCACTTTTAATACACAGTGGCACGACCTAAGACGTATCTTCACAGAACATTGGCACCTGCTCACTGAGGATGAGGATTTGATAGAAGTGTTGAACCCGTCACCAACACTTACATGTAGACGATCACGCAACCTAAAAGATAGGATGGTACAGAGTCACTATCAACCTATACCCACAAGGACATGGTTAGATCACAAACCGCAGGGATCATTCCCTTGTGGGAAATGCAAGGCATGCATACACATGCCTCCCACTAAATCCTTCACAGACAACACAAAAGAAAAAACATTTAAAATCAATGACTTCATAAATTGCAACAGCAAAGGAGTTATTTATACCATTACATGTTCATGTAATAAAGTGTATGTAGGTAAAACCTTCCGCCAGTTGAAAGTGAGAATTCTTGAACATCTGGGATCTATACGTAATAAACATGACACACCCCTAGCCAGACATGTGAATGGCGTACACGAGGGTATCTATAAAAATCTACGCTTTGCAGGGATAGAATTGGTACCTTTGGGACCGCGCAAGGGTGACTGGAATAGGTTACTCCTTCAAAAAGAGTGCAAATGGATATATACGCTTAAAACCCTCAGCCCTATAGGTCTGAATGAGGGGTTTATATATTCACCCTTTATTTAACATCTCTATACAGTCAGGGTATAAAATATATCTAATACCCGTTAGACCGTATTGACCTCTTTGGGCGGCCTGAACAGTCAGTTGTCACTCCTACACTCCCAATATACCCATCTATTGCACAGAACTGTGTAAACACACCTATACATTTACCCCATTACTATAACATGGGAATATAATCATATACTGATCTATACCACTTTGAGACACGCTAAGGCTATTAACCCACCGGTATTTATCCAGGTAGGAACCATAACTAAACAATGGGGTCACTGTTACTATATAAATATATACAACATAGTCAGCTTAAATATATATTTAATAATTAGCAAGACCGCATTGACCTTTTGGGCGGTCTAAACAGTTAGTGGTCATTCCTACACGACACATACATAAACAGACTTGGTCATACATACATTTACAATACATTATTATTTGGTCTGTCATATCCTAAAGGGAATAATAGTCTATATGGTATGGGCTGCACACTATTCTGCGTATGTTCACGCATACTTACTTATACTTACTCATACAGGGATCTACGTGTACTACCAAAATACTCTACTTCAATACTATGCATCGCTCATCAATACAATATGGCTATGAAACATAATGAATAGCCACTCAATCAGTTTAATTAAACTGAGGCGGACTACCCAATAGGGTCTTTACGTTCACATTGCAACGCCCCTTGAACCGCCCCCAGGAGGTGTATAAATATACATCATAGAGGAGATACGTTACACTCCTCCCCCCTAGAAGAAGCGCCAAGAGGCGTGAAACGATCGTCGGGTGTTAGGCGACGTCGCAGACCGATGACGTCAGCCAATTTTTTTCGTGGAGCTTGAGGACGGAGCGCGAGGCATCCCCACTGACTCATGAGCTGCATCTCGGATATGGGTGATATACAGCGCACTGTAGACATATGGCACACTTACTGAAGCACTATGCCCCAATTATGAGGAGTATATACATGAGGGACATATAGATGCAATTTGTCTAGTGACGCAGTCTAGACGGTCTTTGTGATACATAGGCTTGTGCATTTGGGCTAACTAGCTAACACTTTGCCGATTTATACCATACAGCATTATACTGTACTATATAATCTATATACAGTATCACTTATGTATGAGACCGCCGTGATAGTACATTGTATACTTTAAGTGCTATATACCCATACACTTTCACTGGGTTCGCCGACCTACTCCGTCACCGCTTTCTTTAGAGATTTTAGATTACTTTTAAATTACTTAAAATAGTTTTTGATTAGATGTGTACCTATTTAGTATTTAATAAATAATTTTTTGTTTTGTGTTTTAACCTCCTGGTACCCATATGGTTGATTATATATATATATATATATATATATATATATATATATATATATATATATATATATATATCTATCTACACTCAGAGTTATATTTTAGTTGAGTGCAAACTTATGGGATTTCCTTCTGCTGGTCATCTCTGACCAACCCTATCCACTTGAACCAGACTGTCCTGTATTTGGACTCTTTGTCTAGTAAAAAATTAGAGATACTACTGGGCATGTATGTATCCAGTATTACCTCTCCAGACTTAGTGACCTGACCGGCTTGAAGGGGACGCAGGATTTCCCTTAGCAGGGCTGTTTCAATTGGGTTGAGCAGCATCCTCCATCCTGATTGGCTGCTGCTGGGTAATGCAGCCTATCAGGGTGAGGTGTCATGAGCCTAGGAGTAAGGCCAAGGAGAGGAGGAAACAGCATGGAGCAGAGAGAGGTGAGAGGGGTGTGTGTCTTGAACGCGTCGCACCTTTAACCATTGTGTCCAGTAATTTTGGAGAAGCCACCTGGCTACCGTAGTTGTTCAGTGAATTGTTGAAAATGTTGTCAGTACTAGTATCCAAATGTTGAGGTGCCTGTACTTGGTGACATACTGATGCACCCACGAGTATCCGAACACTTGCCTGGGAAAATCTGGGGCAATACCCCAGTAATGCTGCAACATTTCTGTGACATTTCTGCAGACAGACTAATGTACATACCAATTGATGACACTGTAGGCGATGCACGCAGGTGAAGACAGCAGAATTGCTTTGGGAAAATAATTTAGTCTTTTATTCAGCCGACGTTTTAGCAACATAAAGTACAGCAGGGCCCCGCTTCTCGGCAATCCACTGATACGGCGTCACCGAGAAGGGAGCCGCCATGTTGGTTTTGAAAATCGCGCATGCGCAGAATGGGCGGGTGCGCCCGGTGCGCATGCGCAGGCTGCAGGTTGCGCGCACATACCATAGGTTGCACATGCGCAGAACTGCAAAAATGCCGGATTGCGCATGCGCAGAAGGGAAAATCGCCGGATCCGCTTTCCGGCGATTTTCACTATACGGCGGGCCTCTGGAACGGAACCCGCCGTATTCCCGGGGCCCTGCTGTACAGACTTTTCCTAGTCAAAATGCTACTTCCCCATTATATGTAAGTGTGTATATATATATATATATATATATATATATATATATATATATATATATATATATATATATATATATAAAATGGAAACAAATGACTTTTTTTTTTTTTAATTCGGGTCCATGCTCAAACCGCGTTATAGCGGATCACGCTATAACGGGTTGAGCTGTATATATATATATATATATATATATATATATATATATATACACACATACAGCTATGTATATATATACAGCTCAACCCCGTTATAGCGCGATCCGCTATAACGCGGTTTGAGCATGGACCCGAATTAAAAAAAATTTTTTTTTTTTTTTGCACACCCCACACACTACCACCACACACTTCACACCCCACTACACTGCACACTGCACACACTACGAGCACTCACTGCACACTGCACACTGCACAGCCCACTGCACACTGCACAGCCCACTACACACACTACCAGCACTCACTGCACACCCCACTACACTGCACACTGCACACACTACCAGCACTCACTGCACACTGCACAGCCCACTACACACACTACCACCACACTGCACACACTGCACACACTACACAGCCCACTGCACTCACACCACATTCACACCACACTCACACACCCCCTCCCACTCCCTCTCCCTACCTTTGGTGTCGGCTGCTGAGCTCGGAGCGGAGCTGGCATCGGGAAGAGGAGGGGGTGTTGGTAGGAAGGGAGGAAGGGGGGGTGGTGTGGATGCCAGTAGGGGGGGTGAGTGAGGAGCAGGCTGGGACTCGGAGGGCCGCGTAGGAGTGGTGTGTCAGTGACACACAGACTGAGGGCGGGAGCGGAGGGTCTCTGGATGCAGGGCGACGGGCCGGTAGGTGTGGGGGCCTCGGGGGGGAAGGAGGTGGATGCCGGTGGAGGGGGATGGATGCTGGTGGTGGGGGGGAGTAAGGAGCAGGCTGGACTCGGAGGGCCGCTGTTGGCGGGCCTGGTGGACGTGTAAGGCTTCCGGCTACCTCCTCCCTACTCCCAATCGGGCGCCCGATGGCCATTTTTTTTAAAACTAGAGCTACACCGGATTTAGCGCAGTCGGATCGGGTGGCCCCCGAGGACCGCGCTATAACGGGGTTAAGCTGTGTATATATATATATATATATATATATATATATATATATATATATATATACAGTTCGGTCCAGAAATAATTGGACACTGACACAATTTTCATAACTTTGGCTCTGTACGCCACCACAATGGATTTGAAATGAAACAACTGAGATGCAATACCAGTGCAGACTTTCAGCTTTAATTCAAGGGGCTGAACAAAAATATTGTATGAAACGTTTAGGAATTGCAACCATTTTCATACACAGTACCCTTATTTCAGGGGCTCAAATGTAATTGGACAAATTAACACAATCATAAATAAAATGTTCATATTTAATACTTTGTCGAGAATCCTTTGCAGGCAGTGACTGCTTGAAGTCTGGAACGCATTGACATCATCAAACACTTGGTTTCCTCCTTTGTGATACTTTGCCAGGCCTTTACTGCAGCTGTCTTCAGTTGTTGTTTGTTCGTGGGTCTTTCTGCCTTAAGTTTTGACTTCAGCAAGTGAAATGCATGCTCAATCGGATTGAGATCAGGTGATTGACTCGGTCAATGCAGAATATTCCACTTCTTTGCCTTAAAAAGCTCCTGGGTTGCTTTCGCAGTATGTTTTGTGTCATTGTCCATCTGTAAAGTGAAGCGCCGTCCAATCAACTTCGCTGAATTTGGCTGAATCTGAGCAGAAAATATATCCCTATACACTTCAGAATTCATCCGGCTGCTTCTGTCTTCTGTCACATTATCAATAAACACTAGTGACTCAGTGCCATTGCAAGCCATGCATGCCCATGCCATCACACTGCCTCCACCGTGTTTTACACATGATGTGGTATGCTTCGGATCATGAGCCGTTCTATGCCTTCTCCATAACTTTTTTCTTCCCATCATTCTGGTACAGGTTCATCTTAGTTTCATCTGTCCAAAGAATGCTGTTCCAGAACTGGGCTGGCTTTTTTAGATATTGTTTGGCAAAGTCTAATCTGGCCTTTCTATTCTTGAGGCTTATGAATGGTTTGCACCATGTGGTGAACCCTCTGTATTTGCTCTCGTGAAGTCTTCTCTTTATGGTAGACTTGGAAAATTATATGCCTACCTCCCGGAGAGTGTTCTTCACTTGGCTGGATGTTGTGAAGGGGTTTTCCTTTACCATGGAAAGGATCCTACGATCATCCACCACTGTTGTCTTCCGTGGACGTCAGGTCTTTTTGTGTTGCAGAGCTCACCAGTGCGTTCTTTTTTCTCAGAATGTACCAAACTGTTGATTTGGCCATTCGTAATGTTCCTGCTATCTCTCTGATGGATTTTCTTTTTTTTTTGCAGCCTAAGGATGTCCTGTTTCACTTGCATTGAGAGTTCCTTTGGCCGCATGTTGTGGGTTCACAGCAACAGCTTCCAAATGCGAATGCCACACCTGGAATCAACTCCAGACTTTTTACCTGCTTAATTGATGATGAAATAACGAAGGAATAGCCCACACCTGTCCATGAAACAGCTTTTGAGTCAATTGTCCAATTACTTTTGGTCCCCTGAAAAAGAGGGGGCTACATATTAAAGAGATGCAATTCCTAAACCCTTCCTTCAATTTGATGCGAATACCCTCAAATTAAAGCTGATAGATTGCACTTTAAGCCCATATTCATTATTTAACTGTAACTTGAATTTATTTTGGTACACAGCCGAAATAACAAAACTTGTATCAGTGTCCAATTATTTCCGGACCTAACTGTGTATAAATAAATATATATAAGCTCGCACAAATAAAAGCATTTCGTTAGCCACAGAATGGTATCATCTATTTATTTTTTGATTTTATATATATATATATATAATCAAAAAATAAATAGATGATACCATTCTGTGGCTAACGAAATGCTTTTATTTGTGCGAGCTTTCGAGATACACTGATCTCTTCTTCTGGCGATGTTACAATGAATGAAGCAAGCAAAAGCTATACTATAAACAGTGTCTATTGGAATGGTATCTGTGCTGGTCCTTCCCCCGGTGTGGATGTGTTTTATGGCTGAAGGTGTTAAAAGGTTCCTGAAAGCAAGTGATGAAAGAGTGTGTATGTGTATCAGTGTGAATAAAAATGAATGGAGAGCCCACAGTATATACAGTGCTTTACAAAAGGTGTGTGTGGAGTGGGAGTGGATATAAATGGTGTGGGTGGGTGTGGAAATGTGAGAGTTAGTAGCACAACTAAAAGTGTGTGTGGATACTATGTGGTCCCTATTGGTGTATAGGGATGGAAAAACAAGGAGTATAAGTATGTGTGAGAGACAGCTGTGTGTGCATACATATAGCACAGTATGTACAGACATGGCCTATAGCGCTCATGGGAAGAGAGTTCACTTGTGTCAGTAATGACTCATAAAATTTCGATCTCTGTTTAGGCCACTGCTAAGTGTCCCGAACAGTTGCATAAATTTGTATTCATGCAACCGTCTCTCTTTCGTTGTTTTAAGAATACCGTTGAGTATGGCAACCCTTAGATCATTCATCTTATGGCCAGAGTCAGAGAAATGTTCGCCAACAGGACTGTCTCTTGTTCCGCGTGTGATGCTGTGGCGGTGCAGGTTCATTCTCTTGTTTAGCCCCTGCCCTGTCTCAGCGCAGGACAGATTCCCACATTCTATGTAGTAGCAGCCCCCTGGGCATTTCATGCACATGATGAGGTACACGACATTGCTGGAGGAACAGGTGAACCTTCCTCTGATTTTGTATTCCCGATTCCTGTGTGGTATTTGTATTGTGTCCGCTGTGTAGAGCATTGCACAGGTTTTGCATCTTGGGTCCTGGCATGGTTTTGTCCCGCATTCAGTTGTATTACTGAATACTTTACTCCTCACCATAATATTCTTGAGATTATGGGGTTGTCTGTATGATAATAAGGGTGCTTCAGGGAAGACCTGTTGCAGTCTTGTATCTTCCTGGAGGATGGGTTGTAGTTTCCTGGCGATCTTGCGTATGGCTCCTAGGTGTGGGTTATATGTGACCACCAAAGGTACCCTGTCGCTTGTCTCCTTCTGTTTGTATTCAAGGAGATCACTTCTTGGTATTCTGGTGGCTTTGTGAATTTGCTGGTCTACAATTCTGTGGTTATATCCACAGTTTATAAAGTCTGATCTCAAGGCTTTAATCCGCTGGTCTCTGTCTGCTGTGTCGGAGCATATCCGGTTGTATCGTATGGCTTGACTGTAGATGGTTGCATGTTTGGTGTGTGTCGGGTGGAAGCTGTTGTCCCTCAAATAGCTGGCTCTGTCTGTAGGTTTGCGGTATTCAGAAGTCTGTAGTTGGTTGTTCTTTATAGTAATGGTGGTGTCTAGGAAATGTACTTCATCCGGGGAATGGGTGAGTTTGAGGTTGATGGTCGGGTGGAATGTATTGAAGTTGTCATAGAACTGTAGGAGGTCCTGTTCGCCAGAGGTCCAAATCAGGAGGATGTCATCGATGTAGCGAAGGTATGTAAGGGGTTTCAAGTGACAGGTGGAAAGAAAGTCACTTTCCAGTTTTGCGCAGAACAGATTGGCATACTGTGGCGCCATCCGAGTACCCATAGCGGTCCCGGTTGTCTGGAGGTATGTGTCATTTCCAAATGTGAAGTAGTTATGGGTCAGAATAAATTTGATGCATTTAGTCACTGTCTCTATGAGTGGCTCCTGCGGTCCCAGAAAGTATTTGCAGGCTGAAATCCCATACTCGTGGGGGATGTTTGTATAAAGTGACTCTACATCCATAGTTGCTAGTAGTGTTCCTGTTGGGAGGGGGCCAATGGCATTCAGTTTGTTTAGCAGGTCGGTGGTATCCTGGATATAGCTGGGTGTGTTCCTGACAAGTGGTTTTAGAATGCCCTCCACCCAGCCAGAAATATTCTCGGTAAGTGTGCCAGATCCAGAGATAATAGGGCGCCCAGGGTTACCCTCTTTGTGAATTTTAGGGAGCATGTAGAATGTGCCAGATTTTGGGTTAGCTGGTATCAGGTCCAGAATTTGTTCTCTTGTGCGGATCGGGAGTGTTTTAATGATCCTGTTGAGTTCTCGCATGTATTTTTTAGTTGGATCCTCCTGCAGCTGGGTGTAATACTTTGAATCAGAGAGTTGCCTGTGTGCTTTCCGCAGGTAGTCTGTGGTGTTCATTATGACCACTGCTCCTCCCTTGTCCGCAGGTTTTATTGTTATGTTGTGGTTGGCCTTTAGCGATTCTATGGCTCTCCTCTCCATCAGTGTCAGATTATATGTTTATTTCCTTACTTTGTCCAGGATGGTGGTTTTGGCGCTGTGTCTGAAGCTTTCAGTGTACCGGTCCAATGTGGGGTTGCGCCCAGTTTGTGGGATCCAGTTGGATTTTTGCTTCTCCCTGCTCATGTGCTGCGGCTCTCCTTCTGCAGTGTTGGCATAATCTTGGTTGTGTCTGTTGTGGAAGAACTCCTTAAGACGCAGCCTTCTGAAGAATTCTTCCAGGTCACTGCACAGCTCAATCTTGTCCATAGGCTTGGTAGGGCAGAATGTGAGACCCTTTGATAATACTGAGGACTCTGCTTGATTAGGTGTGTAATCTGAGAGGTTAACAGTGCAGTCCTGCTGTTGGTGACTGTCAATGTTTGTATTATTAGTTGTTGTGCTGGCTGCTGCCGAGTATCTCATTCTTAGGCCTCGGTCCCGCTGTGCTCGGCGGCGCGGGCGGCGGGTCGGGCGTTCCCCACCAGCAGGGGAATCCTCCCGAGCCGGTCCCGGTCCTCCCTGGCTGCACAGCTCGCTACAGGCTGTGACGCGTCAGCCGCTACGGGATACAAGAGAATTGTATTCCCTAGCGTCGACGCGTCACGTGGTGTGGCTGTGAGCCAATGAGGAGGGGAGGCTTCGGGAGGAGGAAAGGCTTCGGGCAGCGGGGAGGGAAAGCAGTCTGTGTTTATGTTTGTCTATGTGTGTCTGAGTGCCTATCTGTGTTTGTGTATGTGTGTGCCTGAGTGCGTGAGTGCCTGCCTCTGTCTGTGTGTGTGTGTGTATGAGTGCCTGCATGTGTGTATGAGTGTGTGTGTGTTGCTTGACAGCTCCAGCACGAGCCCGTGGAGGAGGGGGGGGGGGGAAGAGTAGCGGGTCCCTCCGGTCAAGCCACGCCCCCCCTCCCGCTCATGCCTCCCACTCCCGCCCACCTCCCACTCCGGCTCCCGCTCCCTACAGACCGCATATCGCGGTCTGTGTCTGTCAGCGCCCCGCCTGTCTGCAGTGCGGGCGCGCTGACGGAGGGAGCGGGGCCTTAGCCTTAGCCTCAGTCTGTGCAGTTTCTTTTCCTTATTGCTAATTAGACCCTTCAGGAGTTTTTCATGGAATGTTTGGAGTCCTCTCCATGTGTCTGTGTGAATTTCTCCTGTCTCCAGAATGCAGTCTATCATCTCTTTTGTCTTTCTCCTGTTGCTGTAACAGATGCTGATCAGATGGTTCCTTAATCTTTCTGAGTTCCTGGTGCACAGTTGTTAGGAGAATTTTGTGTTGTATGTGGTGGCAAGTGGGTTTTTGAGGACGAGTCCTTTCGGGATCAGGTGCTCTTTCTTGCATTTGCTGAGGAAGGGACCACATAGTATCCACACACACTTTTAGTTGTGCTACTAACTCTCACATTTCCACACCCACCCACACCATTTATATCCACTCCCACTCCACACACACCTTTTGTAAAGCACTGTATATACTGTGGGCTCTCCATTCATTTTTATTCACACTGATACACATACACACTCTTTCATCACTTGCTTTCAGGAACCTTTTGACACCTTCAGCCATAAAACACATCCACACCGGGGGAAGGACCAGCACAGATAACATTCCAATAGACACTGTTTATAGTATAGCTTTTGCTTGCTTCATTCATTGTAACATCGCCGGAAGAAGAGATCAGTGAAAACTCGCACAAATAAAAGCATTTCGTTAGCCACAGAACGGTATCATCTATTTATTTTTTGATTATATATATATATATATGTCTATATATATAGATATGTATACATATATAGATATATATATAGATATAGATAGATACCAAGTGTACCTATGGTCTGTATGGAGACCAGGGAGAGAGACAAACACTTCCCTGCCTTATAAACCCTTGCTACACTTAGATGGGATCCTTAGTAGTCCTGCATTCCTGCAGGCAGGGATTAGCCTTTACCTGGCCAACACCCATTAGCTCTATCTGTTGTTTTCAGGCTTGCCCCTATTACAGGCAGTTAATGAGCTTTTGGTTCACTAGGCTTTTCAATTGTACTTCCTATTCAGAAAAGTGAGATTGTATTCCTTACTTGGCAGCTTTATAGTTTATTTCATACCCTTGTCGGTTTCCTTGGTCCCTCTCTGCTGCTACATATCATTTTCACTAAACAAATGTTTATTGATAAATAGTAGATCAAATTACAGGCCATTAGAAATGTGTCAACCAACATATAGCATTATTAGGAAGACTTTCAAAAAATACTTTACTAAACATATAATACAATTTCCAAGATGAAGATATTTAATACTAGAGACATTGCATAACTGATAATTTGCTAACGTATTAAGGATTGCAGCTACAATTCTGTATATTTGATCTTGTTTTTACTACCAGACAAATCTATAGATAATCTACTTATTGTTTGTTTACTCTCAATTACAAAAACGTGAAAAAAGGAAATCAAAATAGGAACATGAGTTAACCCTTATAAAGTTAGGAATACGTCCTCATCACGGGCTAGGCCATTTGGTCACGGTCATTTTGCCACAATGAAATGACCGCCAGTGCTTTGCCGTGACTCTCCTCACTGCCAGAACCGGCTACTTCGCCACTATGGTAAGTGCCTAAACCCCTTACCCTAAAACCTCCTACCCTAAGCCTTCACCCTAAAATCCTAAAACCCCTGCCTTAAGTCTTTATCCTAAACCCCCTACCCTAAAACACCCTACACTAACCGCTAAAACCCCTTATATTAATCCCATACCCTAAGCATTAAAACCCCTTAAATTAACACCCTACCTTAAACTGTAATTAAACTTACCTTAGAAGCGGCCGGTGGCGGGGACTCCAGCAGTGGATCGGCTGCGGGTCAGTCTCTGGCCGAACGCCGATGGCCATTTGGTTGAGACTAAATGTCCACGGCCAAATGTCCCATTCTGTGCTCATCAGATGTACGATTACAACACAGTGCTAATTACTTCTGGGGATCACAACAGGATGCGTTGTAAAGTGTTTTATGTGCTGTGTATACTTTTCAGGAGTTGCAGTCTCAGATCAACATTATGCAGATGGAGCTGAGCATGAAAGAAACCAGTATCGGGGCTGTCAGAGAGGAGAACGAGTCTTTGCACAGACACCTGCAAAGTCTGTCAGGTATTCAGATTATACAAACGCAGCTTTCACTCACCTTTTTTTTGCATGCTTCATAAATGGTGGGTGTACCAAGTACATAAAAGAAACAAATTACCACTGACAAGTGACATAAGCACCTGTCAGGTGTTCAATATATGCCAGTTCTGCTTTCTATTTTTATTAATTTTATTGTTTTTAGGTGTGTCTTCAACACACGTATTTACAGTAAGCCAGTCCAGGCACATCTTGCAGCGAATGTATTAAGTATATTTCACATGTGGAAACATGTTTTCTATTTTTATTTACCACTTGCTTGAGAGGAACATGGCCTGTGTTTCCGTATTTTTGTCACAAATTCAGTTCTGATAGTTCATTTCTACATTCATTTTACATTTATCATTGTGTTTAATACGCATGTATGAGAGAACAAACCGTAAAACATGAAACATTTTTACATGACTTATATTATACTATGCATAAGCAAAGTAATGAACAGAATAAACTACTCGTACATGTATCCTGAAGCCTATGCTGTGCACAAAGTCTGAATATTATAATGGTGCTGGGGACTTTCAGAAAACGGTATAGCTTGATGTGAAAATAAAAATTAATGTACAGTATTTGGGTAACATTATGGTAGGTGATTTTATCTGGTAAGTACTGCGTTGTGTTGGCGTACGCAAATTTGTAAAGTAAGTTATCCAGGGACATTTTGAAAATTAGCCAAGACAAATTCATACAGTCCCTACATCCCATGGATAGCCATCCTCACTCAGCTGTATGTGGTGTAGTTATATGTAGCTGCCTTTCCCCCATAACTAAGGGAACTACCAGTGCTGCTGT
The DNA here is from genome assembly GCF_040206685.1 of Ascaphus truei. NCBI lineage: Eukaryota > Metazoa > Chordata > Amphibia > Anura > Ascaphidae > Ascaphus > Ascaphus truei. Next base: position 85,269,464 of record NC_134484.1, read on the forward strand.
TACCTGTTTGGCTACCAGAAGGTCTGAGCCTCCGCCACTGGGAGCCTGGGGTATCACATGTTCGTCTTGGTGCAGCGCCACCAGCGGCGAGGGATCCCAGCGTAGTGGGAGGAGCCCCTCACCGGAACCAATATACACAGTAATTACACGCAGGTATATTATAATAGTATTTACTAAACACATGTAATACACGACAAGCATAACACGGCCATGCAAGGCTGCACCCACACAATAACACCTCCGGGTGGAACCCCCAAATACTGGAGTGCCTGGGCACTTAACCCCATAGTGTCCACAAACTAGTCCCTCCCAAAGAGCATGTGTGGGATAGCGCTTCCCCCAGTGTGTTGGGCCGTTGGTGAATGTGAATAATATCTCCCTGGTCTCAGTCCAGACCAGATCAACAAGAAGTCCATGGATCCGCGACGTGGTTCTGCATCGCAATCTACCGGTTCCTCTACTGTGTTGATCCGTAGGCGGATGCCTCTGGAGGGCCCTCCAGCTGGATTGTACCCCTTTAAAATAGTCTCTGATAATGTGGCCTTACTCAGCTCACAGACTTCAGGCTGCACTTCACCTTCAGATGCAATGTCCTGCTGCTGATGTCTCTCACTGACACACTGTTACGCCTGTGTTCGCCACAAACCGGGGCCGGACCGCGGGGCTGAGGTTGGGTTATGAAATCACGACCTTAGACCGCGCCGACTGGTCCGGAGTGCGAAGTTCATAATCAAACAGGCCGGGTTCAGGACTGGAGAGGTCAGCGTAGTCGTTGGACGAGCCAAAGTCGGGGTAGGAGAAGACAGGACAGTCGATGGCCGAACCAGGGTCGGGATAGAAGACATCCGGGTAGTCGTAGTCGTAGCAAGGAATCGGCAACAGGACATCAAGCAGGTCCTCCTGTTTCAGCATAGTAGCTGCGGGACGGGAGCGGGGTCTGCGCGAATGGCGTCCACGGCCCATGGTAACCGTCTCAGCAAGAAGAAGGCTGACCAGAGTTCAGCAGAGAGAAGGCTGACCGGAGAGGGCACACTGCCAAGCAGCACTGGAAAACCAATGCTTCAGCGCAGGAGTTCAAGCTGGCCTCTGCGAAGGGAGAAAGAGCAGCAGGCCACAGGGTCCAAACAGCAACCTCTGCTGAGGGTAGAAGCAGCAGGTTGCGGCCTCCAGGGAGATAGCGCACAGCAGGTCTCCGGGTGGTTCAGCGCGGAAGTTTAAGCTGGCCTCTGCGACGGGAGAAAGAGCAGCAGGCCACAGGGTCAAAACAGCAACCTCTGCAAGAGGAGTATGCAGCAGGTTGCAGGGTCCAGGCTTGCAGGTTGCAGGGTCCAGGCTCTCTGAGAAGAGAGGAACACAGGCCTCAGGGAAGTAGCTACAGGCTACGGGGAAACAGGAACGAGAACAACGAACTGGAACAATAAATAACAGAGATTAGTAATGAGAGATAACAAGCCAGGAGGCTTGTGGCAAAACACAGATAACTTCCAAGAAGGATTATGCTCGGCAGAGAAGCATTGTGGGAATGCAGTATTTAAAGGCCAGTGGGCCAATCCCAGGAGGAGGGTGTGAGGGCACTGCTCCAATGACTGAGTACAAGGCTAGGTTGCAGTGATAGCCCGCACAGCTGCTGTTGATTGCAAAGAGGGAATTTAGTGAGAACAACAGCACCCTGCAAGGCTACGAGAAAAGCCAGGAGTGGATTCCTCACACACTACTGGGGAAGGGTCCCCATCTAAGGTCTTTCCCTGCAGCATACACAATCTACAGTGAGTCTGGAGTCTATCTTGGACCTGGGAGGAAATCTGGCCTAGTCCAGTGGAGCACTGCTCCCTGGACATTACCTTCACCCTCTCTGTCCTGGTCCCTATTACCGTGGTGTCTCTTTGCGCCAAATGTATCTACTTTTCTCCTCCGCGCTTCCAGGAGCCCTATTGGTCCTCCTGCAACACATGTCTAGCAGTTGCTGGGACTTGTAGTCCCCTCACTAGGCCTATTCCTAATGGCCTGGTGTCTGCTGGGACTTGTAGTCCCCTCACTAGGCCTATTACCTACACCCTCTCTGTCCTGGTCCCGACTACCGTGGTGTCTCTTTGCGCCAAATGTATCTACTTATCTCCTCCGCGCTTCCAGGAGCCCTATTGGTCCTCCTGCAACACATGTCTAGCAGCTGCTGGGACTTGTAGTCCCCTCACTAGGCCTATTCCTAATGGCCTGGTGGCTGCTGGGACTTGTAGTCCCCTCACTAGGCCTATTCCTAATGGCCACCGCACTAACTAGCACTGCGCATGCGGGAGCTTCAATGCGCATACGCGACGGAATTAAAGATGACAATGCCCTCTATTAGGTACTAATGCGGAGCTCCGGCATCCCGATCACCCCCCGATGGCACCCGCACACAGCCACAATCTTCCCCACGGATCCGTCCCCCTCGTACAGCCCGGAGGTAAGAGGGGGACCTGGCTACATATATAACAATGCAAAATGCCACACCCAGCACAGCTTATAGTGCTGGTCCATATTCCTGGTATTGCAAAAACACTTAGGCCTCGGTGTACTAAGCAGTGCTAAGCTGGAGGGCACTTTAAGGAACATTCAAGTGAATGTGCTGCAAGGTGCCTTATGTCATGGCATACTGTAGTCCTGTCCTTCCTTGGACTAAGGTGAACAAGTAGCATGTTTAGGACCTTATTCTACAGTATATTGTCCAAAAGCAGCACAATCCAAGAAAACAACCGGAACGGCTATTATGAACTATATAAATGTAGGTTTTTGAATATCTTGAAATATTTAATGTCTCCATGGTAACCAAATGCTTTAGAACATTTTTTACAAACTTTAATCTTTCACGATAACAATTATTATTTATTGGTATCACTTAATTTTTAAGTGCCATCATATTCTGCAGTGAAGTACAAAGTGGTGCAAAGATGATAACAATTAAATTACACCTTTAATGTACACTGGTGTAGTAGGGTAAGGATGGCCCTGCTGGTTTGTGAGTTTTATAGAATGCACATTTTCTATTCTTTTTATTTATCTATTTTTTAAGAATTATGAGGCTATCTTTTCAGAAAGCTTCTACTGCTAGAGTACGCTGTAAAAATGCATTTATTATTCACAGGAATAAAATAAGTAAACATGTTTTCTTTAAGTAAAAGATATGGGATGTGCGCCAGTGGTGTAAAAAATGATAAGATAAGAATAGCTAAAGTCTTTCTAAAAATAGAGTCCAGTATAGTGTGATTAGCTCCTGGTTGCTGCTGCTTGCTGAAGGGAGCCCATGTATCACCTCAAAGTATAAATAGTGCTAAGCAGAAGCGCAAAGAACAAGCACCATAAAATAAGTCAGTTTTATTAATAAACGATAATCCCATAGGGAAAAATAATGCACTCAAGATGTTTGTCTATGGTTTATCTGAAAAAGCACCCTGATGTGAATGGCCAATCCCCACCATGCTTCGTATTCTCTGGAGACGTCACACAAGTTGGTGACTAGGAATGCTCACTGCTCACTATGTAAATACATATATGGAATGGAATGGGTTAACAGAATTATCTATACAAAACCAAATTTAACAGCTGGGAATTCACTCCTGACGAAGTACACACTGCCCGACTTTTTACTCCTGCCATCTACCAATCCTCTAACTATCCATGCTCCTTTTCAACCTTTCTGTCTGACTTTGAAACCTGGCTTTCCTTATTATTTTCCTCTGACAGACCCCCCACCTCCCCCACCCCCATTCTTCCTTTCGGGAGATTTTGACTGGCATGTTGATTATCCCTCCATTTCCTGGACTTCTTGCTTCCTCTCTTTAACCTGTGCCTTTGGCCTCAACCTATGGGATACTTTCAGTATAGAGAACAGCAACTATGTGGAAATTGTATTTACTAGAAACTGAGAAAAAATAAACCGGCGCCTAAATAAAGTCAATGATAAAGTGAATGTCCTGACCATGTGACGTGAACCAGTCCTGTAGAGCTATAAATCTTCATAAATTCTTGATAGTAGTCTCACAACATACAGAACCCCAATAAGCTCATATTGAACCCCCAAAATAACCACAATATATATATATATATGCGTATAGGTGTCAAAGAGGAGTGCTACTGAGCATGGCAATATATATTTAAAACCAGAGACAGAACATGAAACACAGACAGAGCTCAGTGCTACATCCATTAACACAGATACATGGTACAGTGCCTATATTTATATATATATCTTTTTAATAAAATGGTCTTTTATGGGAGGAAACCTCCTGTGGCGCTAAGGTATGATTGGAAGTAAGATCTTGTACAAGAGTTCTTGTCTTGAACTGTAAGCCTCAGAGAAGGGAGACAAAAATGCAACAAACACTACAATAGTGCATTACCCAGGGACATAGTACAATGTAATAAAGAGCAATTTATTCTATAAAAATATATAAAAAACACAATGATTCAGACATTAATATCAGACTTTATAATACATAAAATCTTCCATCCGCTTGTGCTCTAGGAAGATGAACTGCTCCGCCGTGGTAAAATTGAAATCACACTCACCGGACGTGAATAGGTCATGCGCAATGGTTAAAAGGTCTTTTGTCTCAGGTGACACCGCTCGCCGTGGGGTGGAACAGCCAGGTAATGCGGGAGAGTTGCCTTCAATACTCGTGGTCTCCTCGCTGACAGAGTCCGGTCGATCGGCTCCAACTGATAACGTCACCGCCTTGGATTGCACTGCTACGGTGTGCCTGAACGGCCAAAAACCTCCAACGCGTTTCGAAACTCCTATTGGTGGGTTTCTTCGTCAGAGATCCCTAGAGCACAAGCGGATGGAAGATTTTATGTATTATCAAGTCTGATATTAATGTCTGAATCATTGTGTTTTTTATATATTTTTATAGAATAAATTGCTCTTTATTACATTGTACTATGTCCCTGGGTAATGCACTATTGTAGTGTTTGTTGCATTTTTGTCTCCCTTCTCTGAGGCTTACAGTTCAAGACAAGAACTCTTGTACAAGATCTTACTTCCATTCATACCTTAGCGCCACAGGAGGTTTCCTCCCACAGACTTCGTATCTGGTTGGAAGATACCAGAATTACCTCTTTGGGCAGCTCAAGGACTACCTTCATTGAACTTTGTATCACAGGTTTTTTTTCAAGGTTTTTTACGGTTTTCACGTATTGTTTATCACTGTATTTTGTTTGCACGAGCGCTATTTGCACTTATCATTCCACCAAAATTGTCTTTTAGTTTAACTTTTTGGCCAAAGTGTCGTAAGCCCTTGAGCCCCTCCAAGGCAGACCACATCTCAAGGGTCCTAACACTAAAATAAATTCTTAATAACCTGTACATTACCATAAATGCCGAGGATGTGTCAACTGCCAGTATATGGTGCTTGGCAAGAGTTATCCACATCCACATCATGGACATCGTATCCACATCAAGGATTTCATGAATTGTGACTCCAAATACGTGGTGTACTTCATCCGGTGCCCATGTGAGCTTTATTACATTGGAAAGACAATCAGGATGCTGAAGGAACGCCTCAGTCTACACCGGTCTGCGATCAGGAAGGCCCTGGCAGACACTGACAACAAGGAAGACTTCACACAACAACCGGTGGCTCGTCATTTTAAAGAAAAACAGCACAGTCTCGCTACGTTACGGTGCATGCCAATTGCGCAGGTTCCATTGTCCCCCAGGGGTGGTGACCGCAACAAAACTCTCCTTCAATTGGAAGCCCGGACTATCTTCAAACTGGACACATTAAGTCCACGCGGACTAAATGAAGATTTAGCGCTGAGCTGTTTTCTGTGAATAATTCATTATGTGGTTGCAGAGTCCAATCGAGACTTGGCGACTTCCATTTCATGACTCACTGCCATTTATAATTCCTTGCCCCCAGATTGGGGGTACACTGGATTGAACTGATATTATCAATCACGGCCTTATGTATCATCGGTGTACTTTACAGGATTCTTTGTGGCAGCAATGGACTCGATGTATTGGTTATCATCACCAATTATTGCTGATTTATCTTACGGTCACCGCATATGTCTCCATAACATGGTCTTAATTGTGCCATAACATGGTCTTAATTACCTGGCACAGTTTATGCATATGACTGCCATTGCTATCTACACTGCCTGTATATGCTTATCCAGCACTTTATCCCCCATTATTGATCTGCGGATGATGTCGGGCATGGTGGTACAATATACTATCATGCCGGTCCATTTATACATTCTTTCTGTTGGGCCAACACAGCATACATTGACACATTAATATGTTTGCTTTTTTATTTAGTCAGCTCATCTCAGTTTATATGTTCACATGTATTGGGTATCACTGCACTGCACTGTCATATTGTTTTTTTTTGGTGTAACAACTTTTCATGCTGACGCTCTTGCAGGGACTAGCCCATGCTTCTGCATTGACAGACCATTCCTTGATTAACTCATGCCACTCCACCACTGATGTTGGCAGCTTTTGCACACATGATGCAGTGCATCAGACTTTTGTATTGTATTCTGACTGCTATACTGCTTACTTATCAACCATTAGCTCTCAGCTCAGTTGAGATTTGCCTGGTTCCCCCTTCAGTTTATTCACAACCAGTAAGCAGAAGTTTTAACAGCAAGATGTTTTATTTATTATTTAATTAATTGTCCCAGTCTTGCACATGCACATTGGCTCCCTTCACTTTGGTTCCCTCCTCAGCAATAGGGACACAGGCTCTAAGCATCTATACAGAGATGGTCTCCACTCAACTATGGGCTCCCATTACTGCCTTCATTCCCCTGGGCCAGCTACAGCACATTAGGTACTGGTTGCAAACAGCGCCGTTTTATTCATTTATTTATTTATTTAACGGCGGTTCGCGCATGCGCGAGGGTTAACCACTCGTTTTGGAGGAGAAAGTCTCTCCCTGCCACAGCGCTAGGCTTAGACATGCGCAGCATCAATTTTCATTACACAGTTGCGCCCCCCTCGGGCCCGGCACCACGTGACAGGGGTCTGAGCATTCTGACTCAACATTGCACACACACATGCGCAGTAACCACTGCCTACGTGGCAGGAGAGTTACAGTGTTCTAGCTGTCAACTGACAGCCTGGTTTCAAAGGGCAGCCCCTGCATACAGCATGTAAGTGATTGTTATATTAAAACATGTGTTGCACCTGTTTGTATTGGTCACTTAGGGGTATATATATGTGTTATGTTTCACTCTGTTTGTTCATCACCTTGAGAAAGGTCCCGTGTGGAGGACCGAAACGTTGGTTTATATGTCATACTAAATACAATTCTTTTTGACTATCTCCTGGAGTGCTGCCTCTGATATTCGGTCAAACGGTATCGTATAGCTTATTTGTTTTATATAGGATTTGCACCCACCCATATCTACCTGACGGAGTGCCTTGTTCTCACTTGAACCCTGTACATTACCAGGATGAATGATTTATAATAAATCTGTCAAAATTAGTTGCATAGTTCTAAGTCTGATTGAAGCTCTTATTAACCTGTACATTACCAGGAAAAGCACTCTGTATTAGATTTGTCGCAATCAAACTGTATGCAGGTTCCCATGAGTGTGGAGGTGAAATGGAGTGAGCTTTCAACCATTTAAAAGTGGGAGGGAGTGAGCTTCAAATCTGGGAAGGAGGAGCCACCCTCCAAATCAGCTAGGACCAGCTGAACAGAATGGCAAAAAATACAGAACCCCAATAAGCTCATTTTGAACCCCCCAAATAACCACTATATATAATAATGCTTATAGGGGTCAAAGCTCTGTCTGTGTTTCATGTTCTGTCTCTGGTTTTAAATATATATTGCCATGCTCAGTAGCACTCCTCTTTGACACTCTTTGAAAAAGGGCGTTTGCCTGAAACGCGTCAGAGTGTTTACCTGATGTTCCCCGTTTACCATGTCCATTAAAATATAATTTTTTAACCGTTTTTTTTTGTTGTGTTAGCCCCATTTTTTGTAGCTGTGCTCCGCTCCAATCTCTGGATTGTTTTCTCTTCTTATTCTGGGATTAATAGGAAGCCAGCAGAGAGATTTTAGGTCAGAATCAGATACACATCTAGAACAGCAGGAGATTGTTTGAGCAGCAGCATTTTTAATACATTGTAATGGGTAGAGGTGTGAGGCAGGGAGGCCAGATAAAATAACGTTGCAGTAATAAATACAACAGAGAATGAGTGAACACATTAGTGTTTTAGTAATTGAGGTACAGAGGCAGAAACTTTTCTTTGCAAAGATACGACGGAAGAAACAGCAAGATTTAGTATAAGCGTTTATATGATAGGAGAGCAAGAGAAGTTGAATGTAACCCTAGACAACGTACTTGCTAGACTGGATGGCTGGTGGTGTTTTTGACTTTAATGGAGAAGTGAAGAATGAGGCTTTGTTTGGAAATGGAGTATTTGAAGCTTTATCTTATTTTACATTGGACTGCATGTGTAAGGTCAGGTGCATATAAATATAGTTGTGTGTCATTGTTGCAGGGCACATGCAACCACACAAGGGTTTTCTTGATGAGGCTTATTTATTGAGCCTTAAAAAATACAGAAACAACAAAGGGATATGGAGTGATCACAGAACCATACTAATTGAATGAAGTGGTCAAATACATCAATGTGGTAATCAAGTAATGGGTGCAAACTGTGAACTGAAAAGTGAATCAGAAAAGGTGAAGGGAAACACAAAATGGATGTGCCCCCTAAAAGAATTCACTTAAATGCACACCATAACAGTGTAAAAATTAGCTTTTAATAAATTTACTTAAAACATATATTACCAAAGTAATGTGTAATGTGAATTAAAAATGTATTAAATCAACGCTATCGGGCAACCGTGTAGTCTGTTATAAGTACATACTATCCCAGTTAACCACTTGATAATGGTGGGATAAGAGGACACAGGTTGCTAAGAGTCAGGGTGTTAACCCCTCTGGAGCAACGGTGAGACCCAATAATGAAAGTGTATAAATGTACACAAGTGAGTGGCCAATGGGTTAAATGTCCAGCTACCTTGCTAGATCAACCAGCACTGCGCACTATAATAAAGACTTTAGTGTGTTAAAATAAGAGTGCTAGAGTGATAAAGCTGGCAAATTCAGTGATAATGGTGATACATACACTGCAGCATAGACCTGCCAGACACAGCAGTGCTGTGCAAGGAAAGCAGGCACACTCACTATATACTCACATATACTCACACTCACTCACTAAAGAATACAATAAATAATTAGCTGATGGGATCAACACAGTTAGAGCCAGGAGACTACTGACACTACATTAAAACAGCTCCAAGTAGGAGACTGACAACATTGCGCGTCCAACGTAGGACCAATGTGTTGATCCCATCAGCTAATTATTTATTGTATTCTTTAATTTTATAGTGAGTGTGCCTGCTTTCCTTACTGCGACGTTCGAAATGTATTGGATGGGTCTTTTGCCACATTAAAGTGCCCTTTTAATCATTTTTTTGTCCTGGTTTCTTCCTGCTCCGTTTGTGCTGGTGCGCTTTTTGGTCTCCCTTTTCCCTGTTTGTCATAGTGTCTTTGCCTCTGAGACTTTGGAACCCGGTGTCTACTGGGGAACAGGTCTGCCGAGATGGGGAACAGTTTACAAGGTTTCTCCTGAGCCAGAGAATGAGGCTCCTCCTGAGATACTGGAGCCATTAGGGTTGAAAAGGAAGGCCAGTCACGGCCGAGCAAAACGGGGGCAGGGAGCCAAGGAGCGACTCCTACTTCGATCCTGGCCTCCTGACCTTTTACCTGTAGCAGGATTTTGGCCATCGGATACCATTTTACATCGCCGTGTATACACTCTATACTCCATGGGGAGTCAAAGAAAGCACGTCAGGCGGTAACAGTTCCCGGAAGACCAGCGTTTTTCCAGAGCCTGAATCTACAAGGGCCTGGACCGTTTTACACCCCATCTGGACTGGAAGTAATGAGGGCTTGCAACTTCCTCTGAGGAAGGCAGAGGCGACTGTCCTGCTGAAGGAACAATCCATCTGAGGACAGACCACATGGCGGTGGCCTTGTTCTCCGCAGGCGGAACATGGAGAGGGTTCCCTCGCAGGAGGGTGCCGCGGATAGCGCTCCGCTGGACCGGATATTGGAGACCAGGCATCTGATGGGTCCTGTGGGCGACGTCCTCGGATGTTCCTCTCATTTGGTGACGAGCTGACATCAGGAAGGGAATGAGGATCTCGGCGGTGCCCGGCGTTTGGACCTCTTCCTTGTTGGAAGGACTGCTCCTTTCGTGGCACTTGGCGGTTGCGTATGAAGGGACCGTAGTTTCCCCGTTGTTCCGATCTCCCTCTTTGGGTGTCCGCAAGTACTGTTGAAGTTGGATCCGTCGGGTCCAGGGCACTCGCCTGATCATCGGCCCCAAGGAAGTTCTCAACGAGTCGGACCGCCAAAGCTAGGGTTCCAGCTGCATGGTGTTTTACCCAAGAGCGTGCGGAAGGGGGTATTATCTGTATTAATTGTTCCAAAAAATTGCCTCCATAGTGCGCTCCTCGGGTTGTATCCAGCAAGTACACAAGTCCAATAACTGCTGAGAGAGGACCCGCGGTCTCATCTTAGCGGTGTACTTCAGGTTCCGGAACTGCTGCCGGTAGGTCTCTGGGGTCAGACCTAAGCGATCTAGTATGGCGGCTTTTACTTGTTTGTAGTCCATTGCCTGATCTGCTGGGAGGCCCTGATATGAGGCCTGGGCTTCTCCTATGAGGAGCGGGGCCAAAGCGGTTGCCCAGCGATCTGCAGACCAGCCCTGGGCTTGGGCAACCCTTTCAAATGTCTGTAAAAAAAGCCACTGGATCCTCGTTCTGAGCCATTTTCCTCAGGAGGACTGGGGGTTTGTTCGCAAGTTTTGGACTGGCAGACCTCTGGAATTGGGTCAGCAGCCTGGCCATCCGCTCATCTTGTGCTGCCTGCTGCTGGGTTAGGAGCCGGGTTTGCTGCTGCAATAGTAGTTGGGCCTGCTCCTGCATTAACAGTGTAAAACAAGGGAAAGGGAGAGGGAGGGGAAGAGAGCTCCCGCGTCAGCTGCAATACAGAAATGTAATGGAAGTATGAAATGTAAGAGATCATATCAGGTACAAAAAGGGACAAAGGGATAATCAACAAAGAAACAAACAAAAGGTTCCCTCATGAATGCACTCAGATAGACCCAATGGAATTGTGGAGTATATTAAAATCAATTTATTCAATAGTAAAATTATAATTGTACAGAGGGGCGTGGTAAGAAGGTCCAGGACCACCCCCTAATGACATGCCAGAGAAACTTCCACACAAAGTCAATATGGAAAGAGAACTAAGAGAGACACTCTACATAATCACACGGTATAAGGGCTAGAATATATATGGATCAATTCCTGCAGAAAGAAGTACTTGCATATATTGAAGCAGTACTATTATCTAAAAAAAACGTCAGTCTGTAAAATTATTGAGCTGCCGATACTGAGTCTGGAGGAATGAAATCCAAATAGCAAAAATTAAATACCAAGAAACTGGCAGGAATGAAATACCTGGCTAGTGTGGTGTGATAGTATAGATGTGTAGTCGGCGTGTAGTCACAATACAAACACACATTGATAAATCTACATAGTCAGCATGGTAGAAATATGAGGATAATCTAACAAAGATGTAAGACCCTAAGTAGGGCTAGCACAAAATATGCATACATATAGCCCAGAGGCACGGTTCATCGACAGTATCCAGTTATAGCCTCTTAAACCATAAACCTCATAAACACTCACCATTGTATGAAAAGTAAATGTATAAATGATAATATGGTAGGATCAAAACAAATGTGGAATAATTCCTAGTGGTGATAATCAAATTATATTCCTCACAATAAAACACTTGATAAATTTATAGTGTAAGTACACATGCTGGTAATGTGAAGATATTGTATTAAAATAACACTCATAGTGAGTATAGAAAAAGCACCATAGCAGTAGTCTCAGTGGATAGCAACTGCCTCTGTAGTTCCTGGATATCCCCTCAAGGCATATACTGGCATAATGTTACCAAGAGAGAGCTCAAAAACGATACACTTAGCTTAGTTTGAAGTCTTGGAAGCAGGATCGTATAGCCCATAGGAAGGAGGGGAGCAGGAGCTCCAGCAACAGTGTAACTGGCGCGTGTATCCGTATTATTTATTTATAAAATATTTTACCAGGAAGTAGTACATTGAGAGTTACCTCTCGTTTTCAAGTATGTCCTGGGCACAGAGTAAAACAAATAATACATGGTTACAAGTACAGTTACATAAATAAACAGGGTATACATTATATACAAGACATTGCGTGCATAGTTAAAGAAAATATATATTATGGGCGTATGAAACAGTTGTAGACCAGATTAAAATGTGAGACAGCCTTAGATTTGAAAGAACTTAAACTGATGGTGGATGTGAGGGTCTCTGGTAGGTTGTTTCAGTTTTGGGGTGCACGGTAAGAGAAGGAGGAACGTCCGGATACTTTGTTGAGCCTTGGAACCATGAACAGTCTTTTGGAGTCTGATCTCAGGTGATAAGTGCTGCAAGTGGTAGGGGTGAGGAGCTTGTTCAGATAGCTGGGTAGCTTGCCCATAAAGAATTTAAAGGCAAGACAGGAAAGGTGAACTTTGCGCCTAGACTCTAGTGATGACCAATCAAGTTCTTTGAGCATATCGCAGTGATGTGTGTTGTAGTTGCATTGGAGAACAAAACGACACATTGAATTGTAGAGGGTGTCAAGTTTGCCAAGGTGAGTTTGAGGTGCTGAGCCATATACTATGTCTCCATAGTCAATAATTGGTATTAGCATCTGCTGTGCGATACGCTTTCTGACCAGGAGACTTAGGGAGGATTTCTTCCTGTAAAGTACCCCTAGTTTGGCATAGGTCTTGGTTGTCAGGGTATCAATGTGCATCCCAAATGTTAAGTGGGAGTCAAACCATAAGCCCAGGTATTTAAAACTAGTGACAGGGGTTAGGGTGGTGTTAGCGTTGGTTCTAATCAGGAGCTCAGTCACTGGAAGCTTTAAAAATTTAGTCTTGGTCCCAAACACCATTGTTACAGTCTTGTCAATGTTTAAAAACAGTTTGTTTTGGGAAATCCAGTTTACGAGTCTCAAAAAGTCAGACTGAAGTATGTGTTGAAGGTCAGAGAGGCTATGGCTGTGTGCATATAGGATTGTGTCGTCTGCATACATGTGTATTGAGGCTTCCTTACAAGCTGTGGGAAGATCATTAATGAACACTGAGAAGAGTAGGGGCCCCAGAACAGAGCCTTGCGGGACACCACAGGTGATATCCAGGGGGTTGGAGTTAGAGCCTGAGATGGACACATGTTGGGATCTTCCTGATAGGTAGGACTGAAATCAGTTTAAAGCATGCTTCCCTATTCCAGAGCTCTGGATTTTGTTAAGCAGGATAGCATAATCAACGGTGTCAAAAGCCTTTGCAAAATCTAGGAATACTGCACCAGTGAGTTGTCCCCGTTCCATTCCACACTGGATTTCATTGCAAACTTTTAGCAGGGTAGTTACGGTGCTGCGGAGTGACGTCACGCCGTACGGTCACCTGACGTACGTTTCGCGCAAGGACGCGCTTTCTCAAAGGTGAGTGCACGCTGTAGGCATGCGCAATTTATAGCGTATGGTTGTCATGGCAGGCACGGGGAATTTAACCCCTGCACTGCCGCTAAGTAGCGTGTCACATTGCCAGAGGATGTCAGTGTGTATTGTTAAGTAGTTAAACGGACAAAAGGACAGCTTAACAAGTAATAGCTGTGGTGCAATGCTGAGTCAGGATGGCAAACTTGTACAGTCTAGTCAGACTTGGGATCAGTTTGAAAATGTACACGTTCCCTTTGATAAGGATAAGCATGTCATCAGATGGCTATACAGTGAAAAGTACATATTAAAGAGTCATATGAATCCTAGTGTAGAAGAAACAGATCTAGACATTGAGTGACCCATTGTAATGACTACATCTGAGGGTCAGACATGTCCAATTGGGCATAAACAATTTCCAACCTGACAGAGCAATGTAGCGTGTATGTGGATCAGGTCCTTCGCCCTTTCGTCATCTCGTTACCCTCTTATTTGAGGGACACAAAGGACGCACTCAACAGACTTAAAGATGTGTCGATAGATGATGATACACTGATCATCATCCTGGATGTGGAATCCTTATATACATCAATAATACACGATAGGGGCATCCAGGCAGTAGAGTATTACCTTCAGACACGAAGTTGTGATTTCAGCAACCACAACATTTTAGTTGTGGACTTGTTACAGTTCATCCTTACTCATAACTTTTTCCCTTTTGACGGTAAAATGTATCACCAGCTCCGAGGCACTGCCATGGGGACCACCTGCGCCCCCACCTACGCGAATCTATATCTTGGTTGGTGGGAGGCAGAGGTGGTCTTCCAGGAGCAATATCATCTGTATACCTCACACATTATATTGTGGATGAGGTATATGGAGGATATCTTTGTCCTGTGGAAGGGTACTCAATTGCTCTTTGAAGAGTTCATTGGACAGCTTAATACCAACTCTCTCAGACTCACATCAGAGATTGATCAAACTAGCATCACGTTCCTTGACTTGACCATTACGAGATCCCCTCAGGGCGTCCTAGCAACATCCCTTCACCGCAAAACAACCGCCACTAACAGCCTCCTCAAAGCTGACAGTCACCATCCTAGACACCAAATCACGAGTATTCCCGTAGGTCAGTTTCTACGCCTGAGGAGGAACTGTTCATCTTTTGAGGACTTTGAGAACGAAGCTTTTATCATGAAGCTTAGATTTAAAGCTAGGAGATACAGCAATAGATCTATTAAAAGGGCCTATCAAAGAGCTAGGTCTACGGACAGGAATACTCTTCTGGCTGACAGAGTGACTCCCGTGAGTGACAAACAGATCATACGCTTCGTCGGCACGTTCAACAACCAATGGTCAGATATAACCAACATTCTGAACAAATATTGGTATGTTCTTCGTGACGAAGACCTCAAAGAGGTACTTAACGAAAGGGCCACTCTGGTCAGCAGAAGAGCTACTAGTATCCATGACCTTGTGGTCCATAGCCACTACCAGCGACCAACTGCAGGTACATGGCTGGCCAACAGATCTATTGGCTTCTTTAAATGTCATAATTGCAGGGCCTGTTCATCATGCACACCCACTAAAAGATGTAATAACTGGGACGATACACACAGCTTTGGTATAAAGCAATTTATTAACTGCAGGACTGTTGGGGTCATATATCAGATCGTATGTACCTGTAACAAAAAGTAAATGAAAAAACGAGTGACGCCGCGGTCACGACTCCTCTAAACAGCCAAACGCATGTAGAAAAATAAAAAAACTTTATTGATCAAACAAGTGAACAACAGCCATAGTCATCCTCTGACGCGTTTCGTCCGGGTCACGGACTTTATCAAAGAGTAACTCCCTATGCCTGGGATGGTCTTTAAATAGGGTGTACTGTACTCTGATTGGTCAAAATGACGTGGAGGATAAACCCCCTCACCTGCAGAATAATGGGTATTGACTAATTTCATATACTCCCATACAAAGACCATCACCTATTAGGCACAAACCAAGTGTAAAAATACATACAAAGTCCCAAAAAAAAGTTTAAAAAAAGTTTAAAAAAAACAAGAGTTAAAAACAAAGACTGCTGATTCATCCCAGTAGATATTATATAAGGAAAAATACATGTTTAGGAAAGCATATAAAATGTACATATTGGACTTATAATTTATGCATATAACTTGAGATATAGTCCAACTCACTACATAGAATAGTAAATACCTCTTAGTAAATAATCAGATAACATGATAATCATTAGGCTATAGCAACACGTGTGGACTTAGATATAGTGCAACTCACTACCTTGAATCTCTCTGTTTCATCCGGATGGGTGGCTCAGGGAACCTTTGATGTTGTATACGTTTGTATGCTTTTCTATCATTAATGGTATTAATATGATAGTACTAATAGTATTTATACCTTGTTATTATAGTCTATGGATCATTATGTTATTCGATATTCTAAACATATCATTTACCATTCAAGGTAGTGAGTTGCACTATATCTAAGTCCACACGTGTTGCTATAGCCTAATGATTATCATGTTATCTGATTATTTACTAAGAGGTATTTACTATTCTATGTAGTGAGTTGGACTATATCTCAAGTTATATGCATAAATTATAAGTCCAATATGTACATTTTATATGCTTTCCTAAACATGTATTTTTCCTTATATAATATCTACTGGGATGAATCAGCAGTCTTTGTTTTTAACTCTTGTTTTTTTAAACTTTTTTAAAACTTTTTTTTGGGACTTTGTATTTATTTTTACACTTGGTTTGTGCCTAATAGGTGATGGTCTTTGTATGGGAGTATATGAAATTAGTCAATACCCATTATTCTGCAGGTGAGGGGGTTTATCCTCCACGTCATTTTGACCAATCAGAGTACAGTACACCCTATTTAAAGACCATCCCAGGCATAGGGAGTTACTCTTTGATAAAGTCCGTGACCCGGACGAAACGCGTCAGAGGATGACTATAGCTGTTGTTCACTTGTTTGATCAATAAAGTTTTTTTATTTTTCTACATGCGTTTGGCTGTTTAGAGGAGTCGTGACCGCGGCGTCACTCGTTTTTTCATTCACCTCTTCTATTTCCGGCTGGAGCACACGAGGACATCACCGTACAGCAGACCGCTGGGCAACTTTCCAACCAGCATTTTGGCAGATCACACAAGGAGTCGTGAGTACTGACCACTGGGTTTATTCCGGGACACAGGGCGTGGGTGAGGCGTCCTGCTACCGGTTCATCAGGGATTTATTTACGGGCATTTCCCTGGACGTGCCCGCTGGTATTTCCCCCGGTCTATGCCCCCCGCCCTGTTTTAGTCTGCACGGCTATATCCTGGTTGCCTATTGTCTTTATAATTTATGGATGTCCACCTCTTGCTACCACGGACTTGCACAAATAGACCACCACGGTTTTGGTAGCCACAGTATTCCGAGGGGTTCACCCCCCTATATTCTGTAACAAAAAGTACATTTTCAAAACGAAAAGACAACTGCGGCATAGAGTGTTGGAACATCTCGGTGATATTCGGAATCACCGCGACACTCCAGTAGCCAACCATGTACTGCTGCGACACACTTTATTCGAGCAAATACCCAGTATGTACCTGGCAGATACCTGGAATGCGCCGCTCCTCACCTCAGACAAGCCCCGTTGCGTTTGCCTTCCCAGCCACGGTTCATGCCTGGCTGACGGGCGGCTGATCTGTTAAATGATAATGATTAGGATTTAATAGGCTGCAATGCTTCGCGTGTCTACCAGATGGCATAAATTCATGAATTGTAATGCAGTATATATATATATATACTGTGCAGTATTGCAGCCAGCGGGAATAAAATGCTTCAATCCCTGCCTGGAAAATAACGCAATGCACTCGGGCAGAAAACAGTCACAAACCTCAATAAACCCGAGTATACCCAAATTCGTGGGACTAGCCGAGCTCGAATAAAGTGTGTCGCCAGTGTACATAACCATCATCAGGGCATAGCCACTGTCCTGCAGTTCATTGGTATTGAAGCTGTTTCCAATCACTGTAGAGGGGGAGATTGGGACAACGAGATTCTCAAACGAGAATCTCGCTGGATTTACACTCTAGGAACACTCACCCCTAAGGGTCTTAATGAGGAGTTCGTGTTCTCTCCCTTTATCTGAACCCCATATGTGTCCATGGCTCTGTGATGATTTACCCCACATATTCTGTCTACTTGCTATACCCAACGTCAAGCACATATCCTGGGTCTTTCTGTATTATACTCAGGGATTAGATTGATGTGCATCTGGTTGACTTACCTTCAATTTTGTACACGCGCTAACTACTATGTATATGTATGTTTATGCCCAATTGGACATGTCTGACCCTCAGATGTAGTCATTACAATGGGTCACTCAATGTCTAGATCTGTTTCTTCTACACTAGGATTCATATGACTCTTTAATATGTACTTTTCACTGTATAGCCATCTGTTGACATGCTTATCCTTATCAGAGGGAACGTGTACATTTTCAAACTGATCCCAAGTCTGACTAGACTGTACAAGTTTGCCATCCTGACTCAGCATTGCACCACAGCTATTACTTGTTAAGCTGTCCTTTTGTCCGTTTAACTACTTAACAATACACACTGACATCCTCTGGCAATGTGACACGCTACTTAGCGGCAGTGCAGGGGTTAAATTCCCCGTGCCTGCCATGACAACCATACGCTATAAATTGCGCATGCCTACAGCGTGCACTCACCTTTGAGAAAGCGCGTCCTCGCGCGAAACGTACGTCAGGTGACCGTACGGTGTGACGTCACTCCGCAGCACCGACCATACGGATACACGCGCCAGTTACACTGTTGCTGGAGCTCCTGCTCCCCTCCTTCCTATGGGCTATACGATCCTGCTTCCAAGACTTCAAACTAAGCTAAGTGTATCGTTTTTGAGCTCTCTCTTGGTAACATTATGCCAGTATATGCCTTGAGGGGATATCCAGGAACTTTTTGTCTCCGTGCTACAGAGGCAGTTGCTATCCACTGAGACTACTGCTATGGTGCTTTTTCTATACTCACTATGAGTGTTATTTTAATACAATATCTTCACATTACCAGCATGTGTACTTACACTATAAATTTATCTAGTGTTTTATTGTGAGGAATATAATTTGATTATCACCACTAGGAATTATTCCACATTTGTTTTGATCCTACCATATTATCATTTATACATTTACTTTTCATACAATGGTGAGTGTTTATGAGGTTTATGGTTTAAGAGGCTATAACTGAATACGGTCGGTGAACCGTGCCTCTGGGCTATATGTATACATATTTTGTGCTAGCCCTACTTAGGGTCTTACATTTTTGTTAGATTATCCTCATATTTCTACCATGCTGACTATGTAGATTTATCAATGTGTGTTTGTATTGTGACTACACGCCAACTACACATCTATACTATCACACCACACTAGCCTGGTATTTCATTCCTGCCAGTTTCTTGGTATTTAATTTTTGCTATTTGGATTTCATTCCTCCAGACTCAGTATTGGCAGCTCAATAATTTTACAGACTGACGTTTTTTTAGATAATAGTACTGCTTCAATATATGCAAGTACTTCTTTCTGCAGGAATTGATCCATATATATTATAGCCCGTATACCGTGTGATTATGTATAGTGTCTCTCTTAGTTCTCTTCCCTATTGACTTTGTGTGGAAGTTTCTCTGGTATGTCATTAGGGGGTGGTCCTGGACCTTCTTACCACGCCCCTCTGTACAATTATAATTTTACTATTGAATAAATTGATTTTAATATACTCCACCAATTCCATTGGGTCTATCTGAGTGCATTCCTGAGGGAACCTTTTGTTTGTTTCCCTGCATTAACAGTCCCTGCTGTCTGGTCTGCTCGCACAGAAACTCTTTTAAAAATTCTTACATTTTGTTTTTTAATCATTTTTTTTGTGTGTGGCCCTTCAACTGCAGGGGCTTCTCAACATCCCCGCACTTCTGACACCATATGTTGCAGGGTACATGCAACCACACGTGGGTTTTCTTGATAAGGCTTATTATTGTGCCTTAAAAAATACAGCACACAAAAACAAAACAGCTTCTTTTCAGCATACAAAAACAAGACAGCTTCTTTTCAGCATACAAAAACAAGACAGTTTATCAAACATGTATTTTGAAGACAGACCTTATAGCAGTAATCTTACTTCAGCATTTGAGTACTATCTCTTAACCAGCTAGCCTGCATGTGTGTACAGCCTGGGGTTTTTAATACACCTTGATGAGGCAGCTGGGATCAGACTAATCAACTCAGCTGAAAGTTAACCTCCTCACTGCTGCACTGCAGACCTACACATAAGTCTGCCAGGCATAGGGCTGGTAACGTTTATTCACCCTGTCACAGTCATCAACTATAATAACTGAATCCAAAGGCTCCAAAAGGTCACCCAGCGAGAGCGTATATAGAGAGAAGAGTAGAAACTGCAACAGAGTCTTGAGGTACACTAACAGAGATGCATAGAGGTGTTTGCAAAAGAGACACACTAAAAGAGCTTTGAAAAAGGTAAGAGGAAAATCAGGAGATGGCCGTTCCACAAAAGCAAAGAGTGGGAAGAATGTTCTGGAGAAGAGGGTGGTCGAAAGCAGAGGATAGGAATCATAATGGAGTAGTTTCCTTTAGATTTAGGGATATGGGGTCATTAGCTACTTTGGTTTGTGCAGTTTCAATTGAGTAGGCTGTGCCCGATTTGTAGAGCATGAAGCAGGTTATGGGAGTTGATAAAATCCTGGGACCGCTCCTTTCCTTTCTATATACCCTCTCACTCTTAGCGATATCATTAGCTCTTTTGGATTCAAATATCACCTCTATGCAGATGACTCACAACTGTATATTTCACGAGCTAAGCTTACCCCTTACATCCAATCCCGTCACCGAATGTTTCTTCCGTTTCATGCTGGATGGCTTTCCATCACCTGAAAGTTAACATGTCTAAAACATAACTCATCATAATCGCATAATAAACCTTTCTTACTTTTGGCTCCCTACCTGTAGAACTCAGCCCCCACATTTATCAATCCAAAGCTTCATGTCACACCAGATATCTCACCTACTTGGCAAAGGATTTGGTTAGTTTGGGCCTGTGGCTGCTCCTTGCACCCCTGTTGCACTTACTTGCCCAATCAAATATCTTCTATCTTCCTCTGGTGTAAATTAGTTGTAGATACACAAACTAGGATCAGTCTGTCCCTACATAAATAACTGATAGTGGAGGGATAGGGAAAAGGGAGGAGGGAACCACTGACTGTTTTGGCTGAGCTATGCCTAAATCCAGATCTGACCTCCTCCACTCCTCCTTTATTCACACAGGGGAGTGCACCTGTGATCCTCCATCCTATTAACAGGGATGTATACATGGCTTACCTGTATTCCTGAGCAGGTAATATACTTAGGGTAGTTGTACCACATAGCTGTATTTTACGCCACCATGCTGCATTATTAACTAGCAAGGCTGTGACAATATGACGACTGACCCTGTATTAGTGACCATTAGCAACACCATGACATTTGGCAGGTTTTCACAGATCTACTAATTACCAGGACGTCACAGGCATACACTGCTTATGACCATTTATCCTGCGGCTGACCAGCTATTGAATACATAGTGACTGATCTTTTATTAATATGCATACATTTCACTCTGTTATTTAAAGCAATGTGCCCCCATTCTTTTTATAATTTTTGTTCTAATAAACATTATTTTTAACTTTTATCCATATTCTCAATCAGTAACTTAGGGGGCATTCCTGTCATCTTCTCATCAAGGAGATCATCTGTTGACAGGATCTCTTCCGCCTACTATATTGCGTTTTCCTTTAGTGCACCTAACCCATACCACCATTTCATTAATTAAATTGAGCGGGCATATTTGTTCTCTTCCATCCATGGACACTGCCTGATTACTTGTACTAAAGCTTCATCCACAAACATGTACAACTCCCAAACGTGTTTTCATTTTACCTGGTTTCTGTTTCTTGGGTGCCTAGATTTTATTATTTGGCTTGCAGGAGCGATTGAACACCCTATGTGCATTTCTGATGGTTACATATACATTTTTTAATTCCCTTAATGTATTAGCCTCCATCACCTCTTGTTGGGAGACTCTTCCACAAATCCACCAGTACATCCTCACATTTTTGTGTCTACCACTCTCCAGCTTCAGCACATGACCTCTTGTTCTAGCATTTCTCCTTCTCTATAATATAGTTCCCTCCTGTACCTCGTTTAGGCCCTTTGTATATTTAAAAAAAAAAAATAGTTTTATAACTGGCTTTAGTATTTTTCAAGTGGTTCAAAATGGAAAAGGGACACAGGGAAAATATAAATGCATAGTGAATTACATCATATAACAACAGCTTATTCGGCTAGGGAATACAGGGAAAAAACATAGGGGATGTTAAGGGGAAGAAAAACATACTGAAGAAATTAAAATCCGGATCAGAATAATAGAGTAGAGTTGATTTGTATGTCCCCTTGGCTTCTATCAATTCACCCGCATGCCCCCAAGGCATTTGTGGTGCTACGGCCACATTTCAACATTTGATGGAAAAGACTCTTGGAGATATGAACCCACAGGAATGCTTAGTCTACCTGGACGATATCATCGTCTTCGGTAAGACTCTGGAGGAGCACGAGGAACGTCTGCTGAAAGTGCTGGACCAGCTGGGCAAAGAAGGCTTGAAGTTGTCTCTGGACATATGCCGGTTCTGCCGCACATCAGTGACCTACGTGGGACACATAGTGTCCGGAGACGGAATAGCCACCGACCCTGCTAAGGTCGAAGCTGTGGTGAGATGGCCAAGACCCGAAAACGTAATGGAGCTATGCTCCTTCTTAGGAATCTGTGGGTACTATCGCCGCTTTGTAGAAGGATACTAGAGCATGGCCAAGGTCCTCAAAAACCATCTAAAAATATACCCAGAGGATTCTCGCCAGAAGGCCACCTCCGCATGGCTACCCTTCGACAAGTGGACATCCGCCTGTGAAAAGCGTTCATTGACCTGAAGAGCCTAACAGAGGCACCCGTCTTAGCTTATGCCAATCCCGAGCAGCCCTATATCCTTCATGTGGATGCGAGCTTCAACGGCCTGGGTGCGGTCTTGCATCAGAAGTACCCGGCTGGCCTCTGACCAGTAGCATGCGTCCGCCGTAGCTTGACCCCCAGCGAACAAAATTACCCCACCCACAAGCTGGAATTCCTCGCTCTTAAATGGGCGATAGTGGACAAGCTCCATGACTACCTACATGGAGTCACATTCGAAGTAAGAACGGATAACAACCCATTGACGTACATCTTGACGTCCATTAAACTGAACGCCACGGGTCACCGGTGGCTGGCAGCTCTCCCAAATTATCAATTCACCCTCAAGTATAAACTGGGGCCCCTGAACATGGGAGCCAATGCTCTGTCCAGAAGGCCGGGACTGAGTGCCACACTGGACGACGGTCTCTAATAAGAAATCCCTGGACCCGGGATGCAGGCCATGTGCTCCACTGCCGCCATAATGGAGGACAAAGTGGTGTTCTAAGAGTTAAGGGTTGCTGACTCACTGGGGTTCCAATCCAAGGTTCTCCCTGCTGCCTATTGCCACACAGATGGCATGCATATCACCCCAGACAAGATCATCACCTGGAAAGATCTGGTGCAGTACCAGATACGGGATCCAGTGGCTGGATCTATTCGCCAGGTTGACCAGCAAGACAAACCCTCATTAGTGAATCGTGCTCCCAGCGACACAGTCGCCGTAATAATGCGCGAGTGGGACAAGTTCGAAATAAACAAGGGTCTACTCTATCGGGTGGTTCAATACCATAACCACCTGGATAGAAGCTAGAAAAAGAATGGTGTATATAGCGCTAAAAAACTGAAAAATCAGTGCATGTGAACAACAATACAATAATGTGATAAATCACCTAGATGAGGCAAGGCTGCCTGGAAAAACTAACCCAAACACAGTTAGTGAAGAAACACAAATAAACAATACAGACCGGCGCCTCAAAGTCCAATTAAAGGAACAAAGGTATAGTCCAAAGGATAGCTGCAGTGTCCAAGTGGAGGATGATCAGTTCTTTAGACAGCAGGCTCCACAGCAACATAAATGGTATATAATGCATGGAGACATAAGGAAAAATCATAGTGCAACAAGGTATGAACTAGACATATAACACATAAACAAAAACAGACATACAACAATAACAGATAGGCTGACTAATATTAACGGAGTATTTAATATAACACGATAAAAAGCAATGAACAAGTGTAGAGCAGATGTTGGATCCGGTGTGTAAAACCGGAATCCTACTTACAAGACGTCCAAAAGGTACAGGCAGGGATATTTAGTGTGCTTTATCCGGCGGCAGCTGCTGGTAGATCGGGGGAGACTGCAAACACTTCCTCAGATCTGCATCAAAATGTGCGTCACTGTGGGCTGCTTCTCCTGATGCCGTCTGTCGCTCCGCGACCTTTTATCATGTGCACATGCGCACAGCAGCACCACCACGACCAGCAGCAAGAACAGCAGCAGCAGCGGGAGGCAGCTCCCATCCACCCGGCCGTTTCTGGAGCCCATGATCAAAGGGAAAATCATCTGAAGCGATTTTTCCAGCAAGTTGGGAAAGAAAAGTGAGCAGAGCAGAGCAGATGAACACAGGAGCACAACGGTGTACAGAAATAGGAGAAGGGAGTTCCGGTGATTTGTCCCGCCCTCAGTGACGTGTTTCCAGTCGCGGAGCGACAGACGGCATCAGGAGAAGCAGCCCACAGTGACGCACATTTTGATGCAGATCTGAGGAAGTGTTTGCAGTCTCCCCCGATCGCCACGTATCTACCAGCAGCTGCCGCCGGATCACGCACACTAAATATCCCTGCCTGTACCTTTTGGACGTCTTGTAAGTAGGATTCCGGTTTTACACACCGGATCCGACAACTGCTCTACACTTGTTCATTGCTTTTTATCGTGTTATATTAAATACTCCGTTAATATTAGTCAGCCTATCTGTTATTGTTGTATGTCTGTTTTTGTTTATGTGTTATATGTCTAGTTCATACCTTGTTGCACTATGATTTTTCCTTTTGTCTCCCTTGCATTATATACCATATATGTTGCTGTGGAGCCTGCTGTCTAAAGAACTGGTCATCCTCCACTTGGACACTGCAGCTATCCTTTGGACTATACCTTTGTTCCTTTAATTGGACTTTGAGGCGCCGGTCTGTATTGTTTATTTGTGTTTCTTCACCTGGATAGAAGGCAACTTGTTCTACCCAGGAACCTACAGCATATGGTCCTATGATCGCTACACAATGACCATGGGCATCTTGGAGTGGACAAGGCCTTTGGCTTAATACAAGACCAGTTCTTCTGGCCTAGAATGAGAGAGTTGGTAGAACACCATTGCCGGCGATGCTCATGGTGCATCCAACAGAAGACACTCCATACCAGAGCCGCTCCAATGGCTCATCTGAAGAGCTCGGGTCCCCTGGACCTTGTATGCATGGATTTCTTATGTATCGAGCCAGATGCCAGAGGTATCAGGAATGTAATTGTGATCACGGACAACTACACTCACTACGCCCAAGCCTTCCCCACCAAAGACCAGAAGGCAATCACAGTGGCCAAGATCCTGTGGGAACGCTACTTCGTACATTACGGACTACCCAATCGTCTACACTCAGATCAAGGGCGGGACTTTGAAAGCAAGCTCATCCGGGAGTTGCTGAAATTACTAAACATCACCAAGTCCCGAACAATTCCTTACCATCTGGAGGGAGATGCTCTGCCGGAGAGGTTCAACCAGACCCTCCTCGACATGCTCGGCACCCTGAAGGGCTCTTAGAAAAACGAGTGGAGCAAACATGTGGAGTCGTTAGTGCATGCTTATAACTGCACCCGCCACGAATCTACGGGGTTCACTCCCTACTTCCTAATGTTAGGGTGAGAAGCACGACTGCCTGTGGATATACTTCTGAGGGTATCTATAGATAGGGGTACCGAACAGAACGCACTTCAAGTATGTACTTGTACTTCAAGTATGTACTTCAAGTATGTACAAGAAAGCCTGCAACAAGCCTACCAACTAGCGGAGAAAGCATCAGCTCGTCTGAATGCCTGTAACAAACAACACTACGACCATAAGGTCTGCCATCGGGGAAATTCGTCCTGGAGATGCCGCGTTCTCCTCTGCAACCTCGGGGTCCCTGGCAAACACAAACTGACCGACCGCTAGTGTGACTGGGTGTCCGAGGTGGCATCTCAGATGCTGGGCCTCCCAGTCTACCGCATAAGCGATGGGGATGGCAAGATAAAGGTCTTGCACCACAACCATCTCCTGTCTATCCCACAATTGATAATGATAATGATCCCGAGATAGAGACTACACCATTGGCCAGTGAGCCAGAGGGATCTGAAGAGCACTCGAAAGCAGTAATAGAACCCACCGAGGATCTTATTGAAGGACCCTCTCATAGTGCACCTAGAAATCAAGAGGCACCTCCCTAAGGAGCAACGGGTAATGGGCCCGAGCCGCATGTACCAGTATCAGTGACTCCAACGAGCCCTCCCCTGGACCCCAGGAGTCCACGTTTCATACCAGAAAGAGACTTTGTAGAGACTGTTACACCCCCTATGCCAGAGCCCCAAGCTCATGATTATTACTCCCCAGAGGGAGTTGCTGAAGAAGAGCTTTGCAGAAGCCAAAGAGTGAGGCGTCCTCCCAACAGGGTGGCCTACAATTCATTGGGGGCACCCCACTACTAGTCTCAACGGTGGTCTCGTAGCAGGCTAATGTTGATAATAGCCATGCTCACCGAACTATGTAATATCGTTTAAAGCCATTGCAATGTGTTAAGTTCTATATACATACTGTAATGATCTGTGAGGTGCCGCGCGGTCGGCACAAGCAAAACATACCCTCAATACGTCCAGCTACCAGCACCGCTCCCAAACCTCACCCTGAGCCCTGTCGTCATCTTAGGAGCACACGCCTAAATGCCAACTCCACTGGCTCTGCCTCCCCGTTGTGACATCATCAGCATGCGACACGTGCGTACTGCACGCATGCAGCACACACTTGTATCCTCTTAGTAATTCATCAGGAAGACTCCGCACACCTGCCTCTTGCAGCTGAGCTTCCTATCAGAATCCTGCTCAGTGACATGCCTCTTGCTCTGATTGGTGTCAACGGCTGAACACAATCTCTGTGCATGTGCTTCTCCACAGTCTGTTCTGTTCGAGCTTTATCTGCCTTGCCTTGTTGCCTGGCCCGTATTCGAACTCCGCTCTTCTCCTTTCCTGACCCGGCTTACTTTTGACCATCCGCATCTCCATTCCAGACCTCGGCTTACTCTCGACGATCCACATCTCTCCAACCCTGACCTCGGCTAAACCACCCTCAATGATCCGTACCTCTCCACTACTGACCCCGGCAAGTATCAAGACTACTCTCATTACTGTTACCCTGACTAGGCAACCTCGACTACTCTACACTCCAGACGAGCCCACGCGGCTTTGGGTTGGCATTATATACATTACCGCACCTCAGCAGCTTGGTCACATCTTGTTTGTGGTGAGCACATCGTCACACATACCTTGCATTTTTATTATATAAATTGTGTGGTGTTTATAGTTATGTAATTCCCAAGCGGGGAGTTGGTTCTTTCATCAGGGGGAGAGTATAGCCTGGGTCCCCACTGGTCCCCCTTCTGTCCCCTTACATCCCGGAACGGCTGCAATGGGCAGCGGAGGCAGGGGGAGAGCTGCGGTGGGTAGCTGGGCGACCGGGTCGCCGGAGGACCTTGGGCGCCGCCATATTGATTATGACGCGCATTCACAGGGTAACCCCATAGCCCGACGGCCATTACAAGTATGCATGCGCGGTGGCCATCTCAGGAATAGGGCTCAGCAGGGGACTACAGCCCCCAGCAGGCAATAGGGCTGTGAGCACATGGCACAGAACAGCCAATAGATAAAAGAATGGTATATTATAGGAATATACCACTCTTTTATCTGTATGCTCTCCAGTATTGTATGGCACACATATTGTATTGTATGGCACATGTGGTGACGTCATCATCCGACGGCGCACAGTGCGGCGCTGCGAGTCTGACGTCAGACGCTGTCTCACGAGGCTGTGAGTGCACCAACAGAGATCCCTGTCTCAGCGGAGCCTGAACCTGACTTACCTGGAACTTGTGGGTGAGCACATTGGACTCTCGAAGTACACCTTGTGCTGAACAGGGACCCCGCAGACCACCTTGATGCAGACTACGGAAGTGGACTAGGACATCCATCCCTGCTGTCCCTGTGTGCTCCAGTGTTCCTGAGTGGTAACAGATACCAGTGTTATATTCTGTGCCTGTTTTCCACTTGCTTGATGTACGCAGAACCTTGAACCATTTTTAACATAAAATTGTATTTACTTATTTCACGATGAGCGTTATGCGCTGTTCTTTGTCTTGTTTTGTCTAGTTACCCAGGGTCTTGGGCTACCCTCTGTACAGCTGCAGACGCTCCGTTTATTTGACTGGTAATACAGTTAACATTTAAATTATCCACTTTGGGTTTATAGTGGTAATATTTATTCACTATCCATTCACAAATATTAATTCATTTTAGCTGCGCACTTGTATTGTTATTGTTTGTGGACAAGGTGGTTGGGGGACTCTGTGGGGTTACGGCCGTGCGAGGCCACCTTGTATATGTTATTCTGATATATATGTTCTTAGCTGTGTTCAGTAAACCTGGTAAATATATTGTATACAACAAAAGACAGGGGTGCCCAATGCTACATCAAATTGACAAAACATATATGGTAATAAGTATAAAGTTTAAATACTTCAATAATAGTAATTACTTGGTTATTTAGTTAAACCCTTTGGCCAAAGCATCGTAAGCCTGCATACCAAACGTCAAGGTATAACCACAAATGCAGGTCCTAACACTAAAACTGTGAACCCTTCCTGATACCTCTGTATGAGGGGAAGCAACTACAGTGAGTCTTGTCCATTCAGCAAAATACCAGAACCTCCCAAGTTAAAAAGATGGGGAGGGGTGAGCTCTGGGCGGAGGTGCCACCTACCTTAAATATATATTGTGATGCCCACACCATGTTGCAGTCTCTTTTATACCAATTTTAAGGCCAGAAACACTGTATTTTCTATGCAGGGGTTTATTTACAGGAATTAAAATTATATACCAGAGGCCCACCGTCCCTTTAAGAAAACCAAATAATAAAATTAACTCCTATTCCCTTTAGGGAAAGCTAACTTCACCTAGCTTTCACCCTCACTAACTGCATGGCCAGCTAAGCTGGTTCTCAAGCCAAAACATGCCCTGGCATAGGCAACAATGTAACACAGTCTCTGCATACAATAGTAAGGGTTTTGCTTATCTTAGTCCTTATGGATAAATCGTCCCTGCTTCAGCACGGTCTTGCGTCAAAACAGGTGGATAACAAAGAAAAATATTTATTTATAAACTGTTTATTGCAGCAGGCAAAATCATTATGGAATTCACTCAATAAAGTGG
Source organism: Ascaphus truei (assembly GCF_040206685.1). Lineage (NCBI taxonomy): Eukaryota > Metazoa > Chordata > Amphibia > Anura > Ascaphidae > Ascaphus > Ascaphus truei. The sequence goes on from NC_134484.1 coordinate 85,298,647, forward strand.
ATAGAAAGCTAAAAGTGACATGCCAAGTGTGCTCATTTGAATGTTATTACCCAGAGTTCTCACGTGCGGCTTCACCACTGTATGACATGGTGAAAGGGTGAATAAAGCCGGCGTGCTGACCCATAATTCAAATCACTGGGATATGAGGAGCAGTATAGTGGTAATATCACTCAGTTTTAAAGCAGATGAGCTCGATTCAAATCTCAGGGTCAGCTCCCTGTGACCAAGGGTAAGTTAGTGTTGTTTCCCCCTGTGCCTCAGTCACCACAAAATTACATTGTAAGATGTATGGGGGGAGGGGGTGACCGGGAGTCTTTCTATGTGCAGCTCGGTGTACTGTACATTGTCAACGCTATATAAGAAAGACAATCTATTATTTGAATTTTTAGGTGCTGTTCTATGCCCCAGTATTACAGCAGGGAGACTTTTTAATAAAAACCCATATATAGGGCGTAAATAAGGATATTAACCCTGCAGTGGCTGAAGGACCCGCTTTGTACAGTGTAGTAATGTATCACAGGATCCTCAGGCAGCAAAGAGGTTCTCAACTCCAGTCCTCAAGACCTCCCAGCAGGTCAGATTTTCAAAGGTCAGGTCGAAGACTGAGCCACTTATTGAGCCACCAGTGCTGAAGCAGAGAGCCACTGATTAAGCCACCTGTGCTGAAGCAGGGATATCCTGAAAACTTGACCTGTTGGGGTGACTTGGGGACTGGAGTTGAAAACCCCAGGGTTAGGTAGCCTATATAAATGTCCCACTTTGCTGCTGTCCCCTCAGATGCAAATATGAGAGAGAAGAGCCTCTTGCTGGAAGATGTTATGCAGCTGAAGAAACTGGCAGAGGTTTCCACACAGGATATTGCACACAAAGAGGAAGAGCGGAAGAAGATCCATCATGAGCTGCAGAGCACCATTCACAGCGTGCAGGAGAAAGAATGGCACATCCAATCCCTGCAATCACAAGTAACCAATGACTTCTGCTTTCATATACTACGTTTGAATGCCAAAATGGTCCAGGCTGTGGTGTTGACCACCTGTTCACATTTTGGGATAGCTGAAAAATGACATGATATGTTTGAGGCTGCTCTAGCAGTAAAAAAAGCGGGGGGGGGGGGGGGGGAAATAAATATATATATATATATATATACACATTTTTTTTTAAAGCAACTCCTCCCCTTTTCTTTTGCTATGCCTCTGCTCACCTCCTGCGGTCTACCCGCAACGGACTCCTTTAACCTCTACTGCTCTCTCCTGCCTTAAATCTTTTTTCCCTCACTGCCCCTTACCTGTGGAATCCCTCACGCTCGGTATATGCCAAACACCTTCTCTCCCCACCTTTCAGACGAACCTTAAAACTCACCTCTTAAATGAAGCGCTCCAATAGCCCAGACTCATTGCTCCTGTCCCACACCCACAGTCACTCCTACCAATGACTGCAATCTACTGCTCATATTCCCTCATCTGGTGTCTCTGTAAATCTCCCATCATACCACTTAGATTGTAAGCTCTTCAGGACAGGGATTTCCTTTCCTATTTTCTGATCTTATTTGTTGCACTTATTGTACTATAATTCCCTGTACTGTATGGTCTCTCTTGTAAAGCAATATGTACAGCTGTGGGTGCTACATAAATAAAAATACACATACATATCTATACATCATTTAAAATAGACTACTGGATCCGAGTTTCTATAACCATTCTACAAAAATGTAGGAAACATACTATACGATTTCTTACATTTGACATACTGTAGTAGGAATAGCAAATCAGTGATGTGCTACAAACTCATAATACTCAACGTGATACATAGCTTTCAGCATATTAATTGCAATACTTTACTTTTGCTTATGGGGTAATGCCTTTTACAAGCAGAGCACTGAATAAGAAATAGTACAAAAAAATATGATGGTACATTTGTGTATTTAAGCATTAATAGGGCATACTGTATGTATCAAGGCAAAGGTCATGCAATTCTGGGCAAACAAATCTGCACCATATATAGTATCGCAAATTTAATTCCATTGAAATTAGTAGAATTTTTTTCAATATGTAATATGCTGCAGATCACTTCTAATTATAAATGAGCGTATGTGTTTGCAGTTTTATTTCATTTTATGATTAGTTCTGTGTTTTGTCTGGATTCTTTGCAGTTTTATGGTGATGCAATACGAGGCCTGCAGAAAATGTAGTAAAGAACTACGGCAATAAATAGTTGGTCTTGCCGCAGCACAGGAGTTAAACTGTATTAAGCATGTGCCCATTATTTTATGCTTAGCTTCAGGAACAAATAAAACAACATGAAGGCGTAGAAGCAACGCTTGTGGAAAAGAGATCAGACTTCCTGAGACTGCAGGCTGCATTATATCAGTTGGAAGAAAAGTACCTCACTACAGCTCAGTCCATACAGGATCGGATTGGTTCAGAGCTTGGGTATGTACATGATCAATTCTATTTTATTAATCTTCTGGATGTATTGTAAAATTCCATCAAATTCATATTGTTATTTCCAGAAAAGAAGCAGATAAACTAAGATATCAGCTAAAAGATAAACAGTTGTCTGCAGATGAGGATACATATTTGCGTAACAAAATGGCAGAAGACTGTGGACGCCTCACCAAAGAAAATGGTGTATTACAGTCTCAGGTGCTGGAAGCTACCAAACAACTTGAAAGAGTAAGCTTGTTCTTACATGTACTTTTTGCTTACAATCTAGGTGGTGTATTAACAGATTTACAGACACAGGGGTAAAAGTGCAGCCCGGGAGGCAAAGTGCATCTGGAGCAAGTACTACTGTATATGCTTCGATAATTAAATGAGATCCTGTTTTTTAAGAGGTGGGTTTTCAGCCTGGCTTTGAAAACAGGAAGTGGAGGTGCTTGACTAATATTGAGTGGAAGAGAGTTCCATAGGTAAGGAAAGCCATCAACATTTCCATATATGTAACCAAGTAGCACTGCTAGGATTGAGGTTACACTATATAAAGGGATCTATTTGCTACCCCTATCTCATGTGTTACAGGTGTAAACTTTAATATTTGACATTGGGTATTCATAATCGATCATAACCCAATAAAGTCATTCTTCAGTGAAAAGTTATTATTTTTTGAAGCACGGGGTCATTGGTTATTGGGTAAAATCTTGCTGATTAATTTTAATTTTTTAATCCATATTTTAAATAATTTCTGAAACATTGATAATATTAATTGGCAATGAGGATTTTGAGGATGAAAGATTATTGCATATTTCTTTCACCTCGACTACTCTTAAAAAGTATGTACTGTAAAGTATTTATACCAATTTTTTTCAACATATCAGACAGAACTGCTAAATGAATGAAAATATGTTTTTCCTGCCATTTTGCATAATGGAAACATTTCTGTATTTAATCATCCCTGTGGTATCATGTTAAAGACCCAGTAGCAATAACAAATGGTAAGTTATTTAGTGAAATACTGTATACAAAAGCATCTTTATTGTCATTTATTTTATCTCTGGAGACAGTCAGGAAGAGTCCCTTTTGCCTTGAAAGCTGTAACAATCCTATGAGCTGCCTCTCGCTGTTTAACAAACGGTTCCTTGATAGCTGAGAAATGTATAATTTTTCTACTTTCTTTCTCATATAAAGTCCACTCCTACCCATGTCTGTCAATGTAGCATTCAGAACTCCCTCATTTTCTTCATAAATTTCCCTAATACAAGCTTTAGCACACTGACCTTCATAAAACATATGAGTTGGGTTGCCAGGTGGCTTGTCCAAAAATTCTGGACCCCCACGCTCCCCGAACACACACAAAAAATATCCCCACACACCCCCAAATACATATAAAAAAATATCCCCACGCCCTCCGGATACATATAAAAAATACCCCCACATCCCCCGAATACATATAAAAAATACCCCCCACCTCCCCAATACATATAAAAAATACCCCCACCTCCCCAATACATATAAAATATACCCCACCTCCCCAATACATATAAAATATACCCCCACCTCCCCAATACATATAAAATATACCCCTACCTCCCCAATACATATAAAATATACCCCCGCCTCCCTAATACATATAAAATATACCCCCACCTCCCAAATACATATAAAATATACCCCACCTCCCCATACATAAATTATACCCCCACCTCCCCAATACATAAATTATACCCCCACCTCCCCAATACATATACAATATACCCCCACCTCCCCAATACATAAATTATACACTCATCATCATGATCTCATCTCCCCAGGCTGACCCCAATCACCATCTTCCCCCCCCCATATCATTAAAATCTTATTTCCCCCAGCCCCGCCATCATCATCTCACCCTGGCTCCCTATCATATCTCCCCCCCACCCCCATCTTGTGTCCTTACCTTATTTCCTGCAAGACACAGACATTACAGGACCTGTCTCTTGGCTGCTGGGGTGTAGGCTCCACCCCCACTGTCCTCCGATTGGCTGTCCTCTCCTCCAGTCCTGACTGCGCCGGGCCACCATCAGCTCCAGTCTCTGCAAAGGCTGCCTTCCAGACGCCCTCGCGCTTCCGCCCTCACCGCTGCCCGCCTTCCAGCCGTCCTCGCACTTCCACCCTCGCCGCTGCCCGCCTTCCACCCACCCTCACTCTTGCAGTGCCAGCCCTCTGCCGCAAGTTATAATGGTAATACCGGGCACGTACGTGTCAGGTATTACCTCCAATTTTATACGGGACAGCCATCGGAATTACCAGCATGTCCGGGTGAAAACCGGACGCCTGGCAACCCTACATATGAGTAGCTCTGTGGCTGATACTATACACCTTGTAAGAGATGTGTGCAGCGGTACATACAGTGGCGTCCGCCTTTAGTCTAAATCGGCTAGATCCGCGATTTTCAGATTATCCCAGTTATGTGCGGTTTTGTGTCGTTTTCGCCCAGAGTGAACTGCGTTATTTTCGCGCTCGTGATATTAGCATTTTATTCTCGCTGTCTGCAATACTGCAATGCCATGTAAAAACTCAGGGGGACGTTTGCGAGCTGTTGTCTTGGAAGTCTAATACCTTCGCGGTTCAACCTACGTCAGTACACAGTCTGTGTGTGCGCGCGCAGTAATTGTAAATTTGCATATTTAAAGTATACATGCATTTGCAGTGCTGTTCTGCAGTACAGTACAGTATGTCTCATTTGAAAATTGTTGAAACGCATAGGCGTGTACTGTACTGTAACTGTGTCACATTTCAACATATACTGTACAGCGCTCTCCCCTCGCTCGGAATAATTAACTGCACGGCAGGGTATTTCAACTTATCTTCTGTGCAATGCAGTACATCTCTCCCACACCATTCCTTTGAACGTATGTCTGGTTTCAATCACATTCCTGCTTGACAGCAGGAATTTACTGCGCATGTGCCTGTAACTTCGCCCACCACTGCTTGCTTGAGTGAATGAAAAAAAAATTTTTATTGTAATTTTTTTTTCTCCACAAGCCTGCAAAAACCATTTTACTGTATTACGATATTCAATTTGTGCTGTACAGCAGCTTTTGTCTGCGACCCTGTGCGTTTGACTGCACATGGTTGATTTGTGTGCTTTTTACGTACTGTATTTGGGGGTGTATTATTATGATGAACTGCCTTTTGAAATTAAAGTATGTCTTTAGCTTTGAACTTCATGCGCCTGTCTTTAATTTTTGGAATCTTGCCATTGTGTTTTGAATCCGTCCATAGCCGAGCTTGAAAGCCTCACTGCGCCTGAGTGTAATCCTTGTTCAGATGGGAGCTATTTAGCTGCTTACTGCGCATGAGTCACCCAACCCCCCCCTCTCCACAGAGTCATTCGACAGACACCTGCACAGAGTCATTCATTTTCTGAAGTTAGTCATTGTGTTTTTAATCCGTCCCTAGCCGTGCGCCTGCGTGTACTCTAAGCCTCTTTGAGATGGGAGCTAGCTGCTTACTGCGCATGAGTCATCCAACCCCCCCCCCCTCTCCACAGAGTCATTCGACAGACACCTCCACAGAGTCATTCATTTTCTGAAGTTAGTCATTGTGTTTTTAATCGGTCCCTAGCCGAGCGTCAATCGCCTCACTGCGCCTGCGTGTACTCTAAGCCTCTTTGAGATGGGAGCTAGCTGATTACTGCACATGACTCGCCCAACCCCCCAAACCCTTTGAGGCTTTGTTTATGGTAACGCTTTGGAAAATCCCTTCTCGAATTTGAAATGTAAATCTGATGTGCACAGCATTGTGAGAATTGAGAGTAAAAAAACCATTAACTGATTCATGTTGTTTTGTCATTCATTCGTATACTGTAGGGGTAGGGGGGGTGTGGTTGTTGTCAATGATTATGATTACCAGGAATGTGAATAAATATTTATTTTATTTCATCAGGAACAAAAAAATACAAATATAAAAATAATCATGAATAATACATAATGCAGTCTTTATTAAGTTCTTCTGGCAATTGGATAAACATTTAGAAAACATTTGTAAAACATGGAGAAACATGAATTATGCACATTTATAAGAATATTATTTAATAATATATATACTGTAATGTATAATATATATATATATATACAGTATACATAGTAATATTATTTTTTCCGTCTTTATCTTGTTCCTCATTCCGTGTACAGTACAGTAGTTCATTGAGAGAGGAGAGGTTTTGTGTACATCAATACTGCTGTTTATATACTGTACATTTTACTGTACAAAACAGATTAGACTGGACACAAAACCCCACCTCCCCCTAGGCCACCCTTTTTATCCTGAAATGACAAGAAAACAAAAAATGAGTGCAGTTATGTGCGTACTGTATTATGGCATTGTGTGATGTGTAGTACTACTGTAGATGGCTGGTGCTGCTTTCTCTGGAAAGAAAAAAATTGAGCAGTTAGTAGGCAGTTACTGTAGTACTGTCAAACTAGTCTACTGTATACTGGAACTACTGTATACTCTGACTACTGTTAAATACTATGTACTGTAACCTGATGGCTGGTGCTGCTCTCTCTGTAAAGAAAAAACTGTAACTACTGTATACTCTGAAAAAATCTGTGCCATACTTACCTGTATCATACTGTACTTACAATACTGCAGCACAGTACTACTTTCCTGATGCTTGCCCATTACGCGCGATCACAATGGGCAACGCAGTGGCAATACGGTCTATATATTTATTGCAGCGTTCCACGGTGAGTACATCGTTCCAAAAACTCATTATGCCTTTCAGCAACTCGTCCTTTTTGGAGGATTTCGCCACTTTCCGGATATGGTCCTTCAGCTGATGCCAGACCATTTCGATCGGATTGAAGTCTGGCGATCTGTCATTGGAAAAAAAGGACAATTAGTTTAAGAGATACAGTACACAGTAAAAACAGTGGGGGGAAAAATGAGACACGGTCTACTGCACTTACTCCGCTGGCGTCTTCACCCAGTTGATACCGCGCTCAAGGATATGCGCTGTTGACGCGGTGTGCTTCGGATCGTTGTCCTGGTAGAAGCGGTGACCATTGAGGAACTCGCGTGTGATGTATTGCACTCAGGGACAATGTTGTCTTGGAAGAAAGCTTTATTCATTATTCCTATAGCAAGAAAAGAAAAGTCCTCAAAAAAACTGCACAATAGTACAGTACAGTGCATACAGTAAGGTTACACTAGTAAAGTACAGTGCATAAGGCTACATTATATTTGATATATTTTACCTTCAAAGATGACAATGCATCCTGGTCCACGCCTAGAGTTGGCACCTCACACATGCAGCTTCACAGGGTGTTTTGACCGCGGCTTCAAAGATATGCAGCCTTTTTTGTGGAATGCAAAGCTTGCAAATCTCTCCAGCGACACAGTAGACTCATCAGTGAAGATGCAATCCTGGAAAGTCTCCCCACTGTCGATCCATGCCTGGGCCTGGACCACTCTTGATTTTGTTTGCGTCCCGTATCATGGGGTACGCTCTGTAATGATAAGGAATAAATAATTTTAGCGGTACAGTACAGTTTGCGAAACAACACTTTTACCTCCTGTACTGTCCAGTACTAACCTCACACATCCATATTTCCATCCAATGCTGCGTCTCATCTTCTTTATGCTGCTCTCGGATACAGTCAGATTGTGCTTTTCCTGCAGAGTGTTTATGACCCTTAATGCACTCTTCTCATCATTCTCCTCACTTATTTTGTCCACCAGAAGAGTTGTCTCCCTACAATGTAAAGAAAATATATTGTTTTATTAATATGCAGCAATATAAAATTTATATATAAATATAAATATACAAAATATATATACTGTTGTAATATAAATATAAATATGCAAAATATATACTGTATACTGTACTGATATAAATATAAATATACAAAATATATATACTGTTGTAATATAAATATACAAAATATATATACTGTTGTAATATAAATATAAATATACAAAATATATATACTGTTTTAATATAAATATAAATATACAAAATATATATACTGTTGTAATATAAATCAACAGAAATAACAAAAATATTTGATTTAAATTAAAATTAATTTTATTTTAAAGTTGTATAAATATACTTACGCGTTAGTTACCCTTGGTGCCCTTTTGCGGTCTCTGTTTTTTCCGTGTGCATGATAGCTCACGGTGGTTGCTGGCACAACAATGCCAGAAGTAGCTAACCAGCGTTGGATAGCAGCAATTCGGTGTCCGCTCGTGTACATGTCCTTAATTCGCATGCTGAGCTCCTTGGAAATCTTTTTAACAGGCATTGCTGCGAGTAGAAAGAAATACAAACACAAGAATGTATATTCGATGTTTAGTCGATGTGTATTCAATGTGCAGTGAATCCACAAAATGGATGGTGTATTTATACGGTAATGACTCACATTACAGTACGCCCACTTTCAACACCTGTACCTGGTCGCCATGCATAAAAGGTTACACACTTTGCATAGCCCACCACTTGATGATCTTTATCTGAACTTGCCCTTGTCCAGATACTGCATTGTGCCACCTGTTTCCATGGATCAACCCCGATTCTACGGACGCAGGAACCCACTCGCCTCTGCCGTGCCTGTCAAGCAGAAAAAGCGTAAGGCAGTTGCCGTTTCCATGCCAAGGCAAAAGCGACAGGCTAAGGCCAATAAAGAAAACCTTCTGCTGACCCCAAAGGCTAAGGGTTTTCATAGACGTCAGCCTTATTATGTCAAGAAGATATACGGTGATGTACTCTCCACGCAAAACGATTGGCAGCCAACCCATCGAACCCGCAGACCACTTCCTCACATACGCTTCGATGACTGCCGCGGCTGTCCCGGAAATCTTCAGCCCGTCTTCTCCACCCCTCGTCCTTGATGCTGCCGCCGCCCTCACAGAAACCCACAGGCCATCTTCTCCAGTTCTATCCGATGACGCTGCCTCTGAAATCCACGGGTCACTTTCTCCTTTGCTCTTAGACGACTCTGCTTCTCGCCCGGAAATCCAAAGGTCACTTTCTCCATCCCTCTTCGACGACGCTGCCGCTTCTCCTCTACCGGATATCCACAGGTCACCTCTTCCACTCTTCTTTGATGTCGCTGCCGCTTCTCTCCATGGAACCCCCATCTCATCCTCCGTTGCACCCATCCACCCAGATGTTCACATGCCATGCACAAGAAGCAGCTCGTTAGACCGGATGCTGAATGGGATAACTGTGGATCTCCCCGGGAATTCTATTGTGCTAGCAAAGATAGATCTGCTTCTGGAGACAATGCTAAATGTGGAGCAACGGATGCTACAAATGGATCAACGGATGATACATATGGATCAACGGATGCAACATATGGATCGACGGATGGATCGACGGATGGAGAAGATAGAGGCTGACATAGCGGGCATACATTATTTGCTCGGTGTTAATGCCCCTTTTTCCCCGACGCTGGAGCAGGGGGGTGACATGGATGTGATGAATGGGACCTTCGACCCCCTTCCATCACCAAGCGCACCCCCTCCACCAGAAGATGTAGTGTACATGTATGCCGTTGAGGAGGACATGACAACCCCGTCAAGACCATGCCAGGAGACTACACGGCGACCAAGACCGGAGGAAAGCTTCCTCCCAGACAACCTACCATCGCCCGTCGCCTCAAGCACACCCGCTCCCAAATGACCTACATTCGCTCGCATCGATACGGTGCCCGACATCACCCTGTGCGATCTGCCACCGGCGCTCAGGCAGAAGTATAGGGTGAAGAGTGCTGGTGCACCCCACAAGTATGCCTTGTTACTTTTTAAGCACCATGTTCCCTACTCGTTGTACTGCGACTGGGCCTTCAAAGTGAACTACGACGGAAATTGCGTAAAAAGGCACTTCCTGCCAATTTAAGACGGAACATTCGGGATAAAATGCGGCGCTTTTATCCAATTACAGATCCTGTAATGAAAGGCGTTCGAGACTGCATTAATGGCGTTTTGCGCCATGCAAGGAAACGGCCATGGACGGACAATGCGGAGGACTTTCTGTAAGACCATTCTGTTGTGCTGAACTGTATTGTACTCTACATGATTTGATGAACAGAAAAAAGACAAGGCGCACAACGCACAACGTGAATTACAGTTTATAAAGTTAATTAAACTAAAGGATAATAAGTTCTGAGTGCATTAATAAATATTAAAACAAGCAATATGTAAGTGGGGTTACCACACAGGGGAACAGCTGGACTCGTCAGACTTTATCCACTTGCAGAAGAGGAGCCGGAGACCCACGATCATCTGACCAGGTAAGTGGGGGGTAGGGGCCCTCTTGGTACGTGAAGGGCACACGCGCTGTTCCTGGATACTAAGAAATTAAGTCCACAGTGTAGATGTATATACACGTCCCAGTACAGTCTCCTCTGCTGCTGCCTTTCCACTGCTCCACGCTGGTAACACGCTGCTGCGCCTCACGGGAAGCCCGATGATGACGTCACTTATTTTTTTCACAGTGCAGAGCTCACCGCAATGTCTAGAGAGTCCGTAGTATTAGCGCACAGTGCCGGATGGCAACCGGGGAGACACACAGTGGATGGGGCAGAGATGGAGTCTCCTCTGCTACTCACTTTCCACAGCTCCACGCCGGTAACACGCTGGTTCGTCTCACGGGACGCTCGCTAGTGACGTCACTAGTTTCTCTCACAGTGCAGAGCTCAATGCAAAGTCTATGGTGACCGCAGTGTTATCGCAAAGTGCCGGATGGCAACCGGGGAGGCACAGAGTGGATGAGGCAGAGATGACTGACACAAGGGACAAGGAGGGAAAGATAAAAATAAAACTATAAAATATAGTTAAAAATGATCTGAAACACACTCCAACGCGTTTCGTAACCAACAGTTACTTCTTCAGGAATAGCACACTCTGATATCTTTTTTAAACGAAACACCTGCAAGTCGACACATTACTGAAGCGCATGCGCATTACAATTCATGAATATCTGCCATCTGGCGGACACGCGAAGAATTGTAACCTATTAAATCCGAACCATTCTCAATAAACGCATCAGCCGCGCATGACCCGTGGCTGGGAACGCAAAATGAACGCGGCATGCGCCAGGTGAAGAGCGTCGCATTCCAGGAAAAAGCCAGGGGAAAATCATATGAATGTAACATAACATATTTGAATAATATAATGTACAAAAATACACAAACCTTGGGAGGGAATTAGATATGCATTCTATCCCTATCTCCCCCGCACACCCCTTTTGTAGCCAGGGGAAGCCCCATCATGTGGAAGAGGAGGGAGGCGCCACCATTCCGCCAAAAACTCATTTTAATATATCAGGAGGGAGGACATAAAATTGGAGGGAGGATATAAAATTGGAGGGAGGACATAAAATGGGAGGGAGGGGGGTGAAAGGGTCGTCTCGTCACCATCTTTTGACTCAGCCAGCTAAATCGGGGAACGGAATCCTCTCTTTGAGGTGAGAAGTCAGGGATTCGTCCAACTTTAGGACCTATCCTCATTAACTTGGGTTGGAGTCCATCCTATCTATATGTAATCCATGGGTCCCATATCTTGTTATGTGTCTCTGTTGTATCTTACGTATGCTGTAAGTTTATCCATTGTCATGACCTCGTTTATCGTTTTTTTAATCGCATTCATGGAAGGAATTTCTGTATTTTTCCAGGCCGCAGCTATTGCACATCTGGCAGTTGTGAGAATTTGGGAGCTAAGCTTACGTTGGTGGTGATCAAGCGATTTGATTGGTCTGGCCAAGAGAAAAGCCAAAGGGTCCGACCTCAAACATCTCCTCGAGCCAATCTTTTATCCTCTACCACAGTTTTGCTATTTTTGGACACGTCCACCAAATATGGATCATATCTCCCACACCTCCACAGCCCCTCCAACACACATCTGGATAACCAGGATAAATCTTGCTTAGTCTTTGTGGGGTCATGTACCATCTAAATATTATCTTATATGCATTTTCCATTGTTCTAGTGCAGATAGATGTTTTGGCGACTCCTTTCCAAATATCTCCCCATTCCTCATTCGAGATTTCCGTTTGCAAATCATGTTCCCACCCCTCCATATATTTAAATTGTATACTTTCACAATCTGACACTAACTCTTTATATATAGGATATGAGGCCTTTCTGAACTTTTTTGTTACTACATAGCTTTTCCCCTGTCCGATCTTCTATATAAAGTGTCTAACTTGGAAGTATCAAAATAGATCTTGTGTGGGGATAGCCAGTGTTTTTACTATATCCTTGAATTCCATTATTTCCCCCTTAACTAAAACATCCCCTATTACTTTTATATCTTTTTTTCCCCCATTGTTTAAAATGATTATTTCCTATTCCAGGAAGGAAATTCAGCCTCCATCATCGTCAGTGCTTCCGATAATTCTGAGAAGATCAGCTTGCGTACATCATGGGCACCTTATAAAAAAAAAAATTGGAACAGTGTAGAAGAATATGTTTTTTTCAATTGATCATACGTTAGTGTTGGGGGACTCCCTTGTTGTCAGCTGATCCACCTCTCGCATTATGATACTTCCTTCCTGTTGTTGAGGATGGTCTCTTCTTGGATTAATGCCAAGACTCTCCATCGGGTCCTCGGCTTCCTCTAGTGTCCGGAATGATAACTGTCTGCCCTCTCGCATTATGATTAGGCAAAAGGGACACCACCATCTATACCAGTTTCCTTAGCTTTTGAGGACCGCGGTTAGCGGTCTCATTTCCCTCCTTCTTTCAATTGTGATACGTGCAAGGTCACTGAAGATCTGAATGGAGACCCCTTCAAATGTAATGTCTGTTCCTCCTCTCTGCCTACAGCCATTCAGGATTAGTTCCTTTGTTGCAAAGTAGTGCATTCTTATAATTACATCCCTGTTCCTGTTCTGGATGTTGCTTCGCGGTGCTAATGCCCTATGACTCCTGTCCATCATTAATGTATCTTCTTTGAGGTCTGGGACTAAAGATCTAACATCCTGTGGATGTATGGCTGTAAGTCCTCCGTTGGAATAGCTTCCGGGATATTCCTGATCCTTAGGTTTTGATGTCTTTCCCTCTTTTCAAGGTCTTCTATGTTGTAGAGAGTAATCAAAGATAACACCTGACCTTAAGACCCGTACTACAAAAATTTTAAAGAGTGGATGGTGTGACTTGAGTTAATGTTCACTGTAGTCAGCTTTTAGAATCACCAGATAGTTAAGAGTGGAATTAGTGGAGTCTCAAATCCCTATTACACTCGTACTCAGTCAGAATATGCTGGCCCCCTAGTGTCTGATCAGGACACTGAAATTTGGACCACTATATGTTAAATGTAAGTTGAAATAGCTAGATATTAGACTTATTTAAAAAAGCTAATACTATAGATCATTGCTATGTGAGGGGTTGTAAAGAACTTTGTGTGAGACCAATCTCCTTATGTAATTCCTTGGTCTGTTCCCAAGGATATTGGATGGTGAATCTCATCTCAAATCTTCAGTCTTCAAAACTTCTTAAGTACTGTATATCCTTTTTTCCTTGGAATTTACTATGTTCTGTCTTGTGTCTTGCGATCTTCTGTCTTATGGACATCTGTAGTGACCAGCACCCCATGGCTCTAACTACCCCCTGAGGCTGGGCTGCTGGGACAGGAAGAGGAAGTGGTGACCCTGGATGATTTGAGACATTTTTAAAGTTAACCTTGTAGAGTACATAAAGGGGAAGGCAATCCTCATTTCTAACTTGTACTGTACAGGAAGAAATCCTCCCTAAGTCTGCTGGTCAGAAAGCGTATCGCACAGCAGGTGCTAATGCCAATTATCGACTATGGAGACATAATATATGGCTCGGCACCCCAAACCCACCTTAGCAAACTTGACACCCTCTACAATTTAATATGCCGTTTTGTTTTCCAATGCAACTAGAACACTCATCACTGCGAAATGCTCAAATAACTAGATTGGTCATCACTTTAGTCTAGGCGCAAAGTTCATCTTTCCTGTCTTACCCAAAATCTTTCTGGGTAAGCTACCCATCTATCTGAACAAGCTCCTCACCCCTACCACATGCAGCACTTATCATCTGAGATCAGACTCCAAAAGACTGTTCATGGTTCCCAGGCTCAACAAAAAAGCCGGCCGCTCCTTCTTTTACCGTGCACCACAAAACTGGAACAACCTACCGGAGACTCTCACAACCACCACCAGTTTAAGTTCTTTCAAAACTAAGGCTGTCTCACATTTTAATCTTGTCTGTAACTGTTACATATGCCTATAATATATATTTTCTTTAACTGTGCATGCAATGTCTTGTATATAATGTATACCCTGTTCACTTAGGTAACTGTATTTGTAACCATGTATTATTTGTGTTAACTCTATGCCCAGGACATACTTGAAAACGAGAGGTAACTCTCAATGTATTACTTCCTGGTAAAACATTTTATAAATAACTGTTAACTTGGTGTGTGGTTTTTTTTTTTTTGCCATATCTTTTTAAATTATTTGATGTTTTTCAGTTATATTAAAGTTTTCTTATTGTTTTTCTAATTAGTTTAAGCATTTACCCATGCTGTATATCAGGCCTGCACAACACGCGGCCTGCACCTGCACTCACTGTGCGGCCCGCGGCGGCTTTCTGCTCTCCCCCTCCCTCCCGAGTCCGCTCTCCCGCGCCACATTGCGAGCCCGCTGTCACCCTCCCCCACGAGCCCGCTCTCCCCCTCTCAGGGTAGCAGCGCGTTCTAGCATTGAGGCACTTCCTGCCTGCTGCTTGCTAGAGCGTGCGTGCAGTCTTGCCTGCTCTGCCGCCGCCGCCTCCTCCACCGCAAGGTAAGGTAAGGTAGGGGAGGGGGGGGGGCAAGATGCTGTGATTTGAACTGCAGGGGGGGGTGATTTGAACTGCGGGGGGGGGGGTGATTTGAACTGCGGGGGGGGTGATTTGAACTGCGGGGGGGGGGTGATTTGAACTGCGGGGGGAGTTGAAATGAACTTCGGGGGGGTGATTTGAACTGCAGGGGGGTGATTTGAACTGCAGGGGGGGTAATTTGAACTGCAGGGGGGAGGTGATTTGAACTGCAGGGGGGAGGTGATTTGAACTGCAGGGGGGGTGAGATTTGAACTGCAGGGGACGGAGTGATTTGAACTGCAAAGGTGGTGATTTGAACTGCAGGGGGGGTGATTTGAACTGCAGGGGGGTGATTGGAGGTGCAGGGGGGGTGATTTTAACTGCAGGGGTATGATTTGAACTGCAGGGGGGGTGATTTGAACTGCAGGGGGGGGGATTTGAAGTGCAGGGGGGATTTGAGGTGCAGGGGGGGATTTGAGGTGCAGGGGGGGTGATTTGAGGTGCAGGGGGGTGATTGGAGGTTCAGGGGGGTGATTGGAGGTGCAGGGGAGGGTCATTGGAGGTGTAGGGGGGGTGATTGGAGGTGCAGGGGGGGTCATTGGAGGGGCAAGGGGGGAGATTGATGTGAGGTGCAGGGGGGGAGAGTGATGTGAGGTGCAGGGGGGAGAATGATGTGAGGTGCACGGGGGGAGAATGATGTGAGCTGCACGGGGGGATGTGTGTGGTGTGCAGGGGGGTATTGTGTGTTTGATGTGGAGGGGGAGTATTATGTGTGTGGGTGAGGGGGAGAGATGGGGGTATGAGAGATAGATGGGGAGTATCGCAAAGGTTGATAGTGAGGGGTTCTGGTGGAGATATGAGGATGATGATGAGGGGTGCTGGTGGAGAGATGATGATGATGATTTTACCCGTGCGGACCAAATTTTTTTTCCTTGGAGCAGTTCGGCTCTTCTCGCTTTACGAGTTGTGCAGGACTGCTGTATATGAATTTTTTCATACTTGTATAATTTTTTCCCCCACAATCTGGTAAAAACACCAAAGCAAATCCAATATCAAAACCACACAAATCAAGTTTTACAAAACCAAATACAAGTCACGAAAATAATTTAGTCCAAAACCAGGACTAGGGTGGAGGTGGAACCCCAGTTCCTGCACTTTTTGTTTGTACCGGAGCATCCTGTTAGAAATGCACCACCACACAGAAAATTCCAAGCTATTTTTTCATAAGATTTGATTTACTAGCTCAATGAATCCCTCTGTTATTTCATCTTTCTGGTAGTACCCACATCTCCACATCAGTAATTTTAAATATGGAGTTGAGGTGATGGTAACAAAATAATCAGAGAAAGTAATTGAAGCAGGTATTAAAAAGTCCTTTCAAATTTTTGTTTCAGATTTAGATAAAAAAATGTATTGTTTGTCGTTTCTTCCTTTAAACAGACCAAAAAGGGATACATTATGCCCAATGTGTCTCACTAACCTGCTCAGTGGTTGCTGTACAATGGTGAGCCTGGAAGGGTATGCCTTTTTGCAGATGACACAAAGATCTGAAACAGTGTTGACACTTTAGGGCGGGTAAACAAAATGATTAATGGTTTAGCTACCTAAAGCATTAGAGGAATGCTGAATGAGTGTGACAACTACAATTTAATGCTAAAAAATACCAAATACTGCACTTGGGTCAAAATACAGGATCAGAATACAGGATAAATCTCATTATAATGTCAACGACTATAAAGGAAAGAGACCTGGGAGTCATTTTGCTATGAGAAAAAGTGTGCCGCCTCCTCAGAGATCCCAAGCGATTAGCCAAGCATTTAAACCACTGTGCATTGCAATTTTGCCTAGTTTTGCTTATTTGCTACAATTTCTAAAATAGCTGGATTTGCTTAATGCTGAAACTCAAATCGGGAATACACACCATGTGCGTGTCCATTTGGAAGAGCACACAGGATGGGAGAGGGAGTGTTAATACACACTGTAGACTAGCCCGATCACACTTCGTCAAAAGTGTGTCTAGTAGTTAAATTAGCAAAAGAGGGGGTTGAGATTGGGTGGTGGTGATGATCATCGTGGTCATTGCAGCGGTGGCACCTGCAAAAGATTATTACTGAATGGAACCAAAGAGAATAGAGTAGTAATTGCTCCTATGAGAACACCAGAAAATGTACTTAACCACTAGTATAAATAGAAACAAAACAGAAAGGCAGGTTTGGCTAACTGGGATCCCACGTTAACGGCAATTGACTTGAACGTCCGTTAACGCAGGGTCGCAGTGTGATGCTCTTCTGCATTGGTGCTTTGTGAATCTCTCCCCGTAGTGCATGGCTTAGAAAAAGAGTTATGATAAAGAGAAATATTTTGAAAAGTTGAGTATGCTCTTTATTCACGTTTTCCGACCAATAAGAACAATATGTTATTTGTACTTGCATGCAATAGTTATTGATCTGTATTATTAATATTTTCACTAACATTAAATGGAGTTCTGGTAAACAATGTAAAACTTGCCCACATATTTTTCTGTAGGAATGGCAACTCAGAGAAGGGGAAAGTAAGAGCCGCACAAAAAGGATTTCCGAACTAACGTCAGGGAAGGAAAAAGAGAGACACCTAGAGCTCACATTGTCACATCTCAAGAGACTCGTACAAGATGAAATGGACAAAGTTTTCACTGCTCAAGAGCAGGTAGAGTGCTGTTGACTATATAACAGTATTGTAACTAAGTGACCTTTTCATTGGTTTAGCACATCTGTCAGTTGTCAGTCCTCATTATTGATTGACTGAACAGGAATATCTCCCAAACCAATGGTTCTCACAGTATATGATTAAAGCAGCCCAAGAATGGACGTGAGGTTTAAGAGAGCCATACAGTATGACTGGCTTTCCTTTTCTCATTCTTTTTTCTTTTGTTGCAAAAACCATATTTCTGTAAGTATTTTTCAATATTTTGTAAACGTTTGGTAAGCTAAGAGCACGGAAACATACATAAGAACATAGAATTTTATGGCAGATAAGAACCGCTTGGCCAACCTAGTCTGCCTATTTACCTATATGTTGTACAAACTTGGACCTCATTAATGTCTTGGCTTTCGTTCATATTTAGGATAGACATGTCTATCCCAAGCATTTTTAACTCCCTTACTGTATAAGCCTCTACTAACCCTGTTGAGAACAGGGCGTGAAATAGCAGTCTGCCATCGCACAATGGCAAACAAACAATAGCAAGTTGCAGCCCAAATGTTCTGCTCAGCTCCCAATTATGTCCAGTGAAAACTGCTCCGGCAAAAACGTCAGTCATATTTGCTTCTGCAGACACACAGCGGTGAGCTGTCAATCACCGCCATGCTTTCCAATTGTGCTCACACCATAAAATGTTGTACATGAGCCACTAACGCGGCTCCACGCTGTGGCACAGAGGGAATGGCGTGAGGAGGGAGGGAAAGGGTACTGTGGAGAGCAAATATACCAGACGGTACATTCTAATTGATTCTGCAAGAATCATAATAATAAAGAAATAATCTGAATTTGTCACGATTTAATACATCCTTTGCAATAGAGTAATTGCATTAGAACACCACATACAGTACCATCTGCCTTATTGACTTCACCAAAATGACTTGTTCACCATTTATCAAGTCATATCAGGTACAGTTTGATCATAAAAGCTGTTGGGAGAGTAAACTGTATACCTGCCTGTCATAGCTGGCAAAGGTGTGTTTGCACCAAGAAGTTGAAATAAATATACAACAATAATATTAGGAGTCGCCCAGCATATTATTTTAATTGATATATTCAGTGGATTCGGCAAACCACTAGCTGGTTGCACCCAAACGACTTATTGAGTACTTTGAAGATACATTTATGAAAGAGTGCGTTCCATCTCTGAACCGTTATGTCACAACTAGTAGGCAATCGGAAAAAAATATCTTACCTCCTGTGAGAGGCTACTCCACAAATAACCAACCCTTTATGTGTACTTTCTCACATTTTCTTGATCCTGCCACCCTCCAGCTTCAAAGCATGACCTCTTATTCTAACACGTCACTTTCTCTGAAATATACTTATTTAGCACCTTACTTTTGTATTATGTCACTGTGTGCTGGGACAGCACTTTGTCAAGCATCTTCTGGTCAGCCAGTCTATGAGGCTTCGGTGCTGTCAGCGCCAACACTGCAGCTCTGACGACCATATTGTTTCCTGGGATCCTTTCCTCACTTATACACACACACATTCACACACGCTCCAGTGGCCATCTTGGTTACTGGAGTTCTGCCTATATAAATTATATAATTATCCTCATGGCAAGATGCCATGCCGAGTTCCCCCTCAACATCCCACCTGCCTATCACTTCCTCTCCACCATCCTTTATATTGCCCTCCCTGCTCCTCCTCCGCCCCCACCAATCCCATCCTTCACAGAAACCTCAAATCTATTGACCCATCCTCCCGTACCTCCTCCACCTCATCACTCTTTACCCCACTCACATAATTTTTCTCTCTCCCACTGAACTCTGCCCTATTCACCCTCAACTCTGCATTATCCTCCTCCCTTGACTCAATCGCACCACTCAAGCCTGTGTGTCCAACCACAAGGCCACCTCACTCATGGCTCAGCTGCCAACTCTAAACACTCAGTCTCTCCCTTTGCACAGCCAATAGATCATAGAAATCTTTCCATTCCACATCCTCACTCGCCACCTTCCAATCCCCCCTCCACCAATACATCTCCACTCTCAAATCATGAAAACCAATATACCATAACACATTATCACCTCATCCATGCCAACTGTTCTCCACCCTAAACAATCTGCTATGACCCTCCCCATTTCTCTCGCCTAAGCCCCCATTCCCTCTCTCAACTACGGTCCTTGCCTCCTACTTACCACAAAAAATTAACAACCTGTGCTTCCTTCCCCACTGTGCCTCCCTCTCTACCCAACACCCCTACCCACTCCGTCCCCTCCCTCTGCTTAACCTCTGATGATGATCTCTGAATCCATAAAATGCTCCCATCCCACCACATCCCATTCTGACCCCATTCCATACTCCCTCATTTCCTCCCACTCCTCTGCCCCTATCTCTCCTCCTTCAACCTTTCCCTATCCAGCGGACATTACCCAGATGCCTTCAACACTGCTGTGGTCATCCCTCTCCTCAAAAAACATCTCTTGACCCTGCTCTCCCCTCCAACTTTCACCATATCTCACTCCTTCCATACTTCTCCAAATTCCTCGAGCACATCGCTGACAACCAACTCTCAACCTTCAGCCACACCCATTCCATTCTTTCCATTGTCCAGTCTGGCTTCCGTTCATCATCCGCTACTGAAACTGCCCTCTTCACCATTCACAACTTTCTCTGCCAAGCTCGTCACTCCAAACTCTCCCCCATTCTCATCTTCCTCAACTTCTCTTCAGCCTTTGGCACAGTCGATCACCTCACTCATCTCCACCCTCACCAACCTTAGCATCACTGACACTGCCCTCTCATGACTCTCATCCTACCTCTCCCACCGCTCCTGTTCCGCCACTTTCAACAATTCATGCACTCCGCCAAACCGTCTCCAAGTGGGCGTCCACAAGGCTACATCCTTGGTCCTCTCCTTTCCTCTCTACATTGCCCCTGTCTTTGAACTCAGCTCCAACTATGGATTTAACATCCATTTTTTCGCAGTCAACATACAAATCTACTTCTCCTTCCCTCTATTCCCACCCGAACTTTGTACCCGTATCTCTGCCTGCCTTTCTGCCATTTCCACCTTGATGTCCTCCCACTTCCTACAAATTATCCCAGCTAAGACTGAAGTTCTCTACTTTCTCCTCCCACCCATCCTCCTCAATCTCCAACATCCCCCCCCTCTCACAATCTCCCCCTCCCCTTCTGCTCGCTACCTTGGAGTCATCTTTGACCCTTCCCTCCTCCTCGCCCAACATATCACCCCCATAACTATGTCAGGGACATATCTAGTTAGCTCTCCCTCTCTTACAGTTCCCTTGTTTGTCCATCAGGTGTGCTGCTGCTCCTGTCTTCTTTGGGAATTCCTCTGCTGTCTTCTCTTGGCTCTGTTTCCTGCCTTCTGTCTTTGATTTGAATTTATAGTTTCCTGTCTTCTGCTTTGCCTTTGCTTTTGTTTGGTGTTCTGGTGACTCTTCCTACCATAGCCTGTTCCCTGATTCTGATTACCTGTTCCATGTATCTGTCTTAGTCCAGTTTACATTAAATGTCCTTAGCTTGTCCAGTCCTGTTCCCTGCGTTCCTGCCCTGTTCCTGTGCCCCAGTCTTGTCCCTGTGTTCCCGTCCTCTTCATGCCTCCTCGCTGATGACCTCTGCCTGCAACCCCGATGCCACCATTCACTGCCTGCCTCTGACCTCTGACCACTGCCCATGACCTGACAGTTCTACTTTGCTGCCTGCCCTGGATCCCTTCATGTGACCCCAACTACGTATTCGCTTACTGCCTGCTTTTCCGGCCTCTGAGGACCATTCTGCACCTGTAGTCCCTGACACACTACCACCTGTCACTACCACCTATACAACATACGAAAAGTATGTCCACTAATTTCCTTTTCCTCGGCAAAACTTTTGAGCCAATCCCTCATCTTCACCCGTCTCTACTACTGTAAATAACTTCTCCTCTGTCTCCCTCTTTACTCCTCTATAACACTCCAACAAATTCAAAACGCTGCAGTCCGTACATTTCTCATTCTCCCACGCTCGGCCCACTATATCCCTCTCCTCTTCCAACTCCTGTAGCTACCCATCCAACAACGTTCGCTATTCAAATACCTCCCCCTTACCTTGCAGCACTTATCTCGCTACATCCCTTCCCGGCCTCTTCACTTCCTGACAGCCACAACCCTTACTCCCACTCATCCCTGTGCCTCCTCTCTATTCTGATCATTTGCCTTACTCGCCCCTCTCTACTGGAACAAGCTTCCCCACCACATCTAATCTGCCCCCTCCCTAACTATCAAAACTCCACTCTTCTCCATCGCATTCCATGATCCCCATTTACCTCCTTTCTCATCCCCTCCCTCACGCCCATGATCTTCCTAAAGTCTCTCTAAAATCCTCCAAAATTGCCAGCGTCACTGATCCAATCGCTTCCACTGTCCATCACCATGCCACCAACAAGACTAAATCCAGAGACCTGACCCTTACCCACCAACCAAGCAAGCTCTCAGTACATCTAACCTATAGCCTAACCATAATGTTTCCACCGCTGCCCAGCACAAAGTCATCTTAACAATTACCCTATGCCCATCACATGAAATGTTCCATATGTAACCCCACCATTATTTTATTAACTAATGTACAGCACCCTGGATAAGGGCACAATATAAATGTTGCATGAAGCTGCCAGAGCTTGATTTCATTATTGTTCCTGTTAGACTCCAGTGTTCCTGTTCGTTTGCACCCAGCCTTGATCGAAGCCTGTGACCCCGACCTTGCACCTCTGCCTGCTACCTTGACCTCCGACCTTGCTCCGTTGCCGCCTGCCTCGATCCAAGCCTGTGACCCGACTACTCTATACTCAATTGAGAACTCAGTCTCACAGTTCAGGTCAATGATTTAATATCCTACCTAAGCCCAGCGGGTTGCTTCCTGTCTTGAGACAAGCATCATTACATTATGGATTTCGGACCAAGACCTACAGCTGGCCCTAATCTCCTCATCTCTGAACACCATTGCCGTCAAACTGGATACCCTCCAAATTTTTCCAATCCTGGCAGCCCCCCACACTCACGGCTCCTCCAGCACTTTGGAAACCCTGTATACCGGCCCCTCTACATAATGGAGGAGATTCTTACACCAGTGCTCCATTCAATTCGAGCTCCACCCGTCCATTTGTACTTCTCATCGGACAAGGGTTGCGTACATCATCTCCTTGCTCTACGACAAGGTCCTGGCATGGGCATCTTTGTTATGGGAGAGATGTTCCCCTGGTAAATGAGACTACCTCCCTCATCCAAGCCTGTTGGAGGGTCTTTGACATCCCAGGATGGGTATCCTCTGCCTCCACGTTGCTTCTCTGGATCCATCAGGGTGCACGCACTGTGGGGCAATATGTTATTGAATTCCGGACCCAAGCTGCCAAGTGGGTTGGAATAACCTAGCTTTAGGGGGGCGTCTTCCGGCGGGGCCTATCAGAGCATCTGAAGGATCAGCTGACTTGCCGAGATATTCCAACCAATTTGGATGATCTCATCGCTCTGTGTATACGCATGGACCTGTGTTTTTGAGAACATCAAACGAAGTGAGAATGATTTCGCAGAACTACCACATCTCTTCCCTCACCCCATTTCCAGTTTGAGGGCACTTCCAGCTGAAGAAGAGCCCATGCAGTTAGCTGGTACAAGGTTGTCTGAAGAGGAGAAGCACAGGAGTGGTATAAACAGTGTCTGTCAGTTCTGCAGGGGTAGGGGATAGGTGCCCAGCTAAGTCGGGAAACACCAGTGCCTCGAGAGTGAGGAGGAATCCTTAGGCATTTCAGTTATTCCTCCTCCAATATCCGTCAACAACTCCGGATTCCTGTCAACATATCATGGGGTACTTCATCACGCATACACTGGCCTTTGTGGACTCTGGTGCTGCTGGCAATCTTATTGACGAATCCTTTGCAGCATCTCATGCCATTCCCTTATGTTTCAAAAAAATTCCTTTAGCAGTAACTGCTGTTGGAGACCACCTTGTTCCAGACACAATTACTCAGGAGACCGTCCCATTGCTCATCTTCGTGGTCATTCTTCACAAAGAATCTATCACCCTTGACGTAATTCGCTCCCAAACCTGCACCACTTTACTGGGATTCCCGTGGTTACAGCAACATAACCCCAGTATTAATTGGGTCACTGGTCAGGTGATGGCATGGGGAAAATTCTGCATTGGGATTTGCTTCCAAGTTCCTCGCAACATTTTGGAGATTCATCACTCTCCTGACAATTCCGAACCCGAGCTCCCTAGTTCTTATCTGGACTACCTCAATGTTTTTGATGAGAAACATGCAGAAGTATTACCCCCACACAGTCCATACAACTGCCCCGTCGATTACCTCCCTGGATCTGTGCCTCCCCATGGCTGTACCGATCCACTCTCTGAGGCCAAAATCAAGTCCATGCACAAGTACATTCAGGAGAGTCTTCATCTGGGCTTGTTCTCCTGCTGGAGTCGGATTATTTTTTGTTGAGAAGAAAGATAGCTCCCTAAGGCCATGTATTGATAATTGGTCCTGAACAAACTTGCCATAAAGAACCGATACCCTCTTCCTTTGATATCTGAACTCTTTGAGTGCCTGCGAGGTGCAACCATTTTTACTAAATTGCACCTACGCAGGGCTTACAATCTCATCCACATTCGGGAATGAGTGGAGTACAGCTTTCAATACGCGGGGTGGCCACTTTGAATACCAGGTCATGCCCTTTGGCTTGAGCAATGCTCATGCAGTATTTCAAGACTTTATTAATGAAATCTTTCGTGACCTCTTGGCTCTCTTTGTCATAATCTACCACGACGATCTACTTATATTCTTCAACTCCGTTGCCGAACACCAGGTACAGGCTAACTACTACAGGTGTTTTATCTGAAATGTTTCTTGTGTGGTAGCCTCTATCGTTGACCAAAATAGACTCTCTTAGCCCTAGCAGCCTTCAAGAAACTCAAAACAGCATTTTCTTCGGCAACTATTCTGATTTATTCCAAACATGCCAGGCCTTTTGTCCATGAGGTTGATGCCTCCGATGTGGTGGTGGAAGCTGTTCTCTTTCAACGTGAAGACTTTCAAGAAAGATTACACTCCTGCGCCTTCTGTTTTAGGAAATATTCTGCTGCACAGAGGAATTATGACATCGGAAACCAAATCGCTATGAAGATGGCACTCGAAGAATGGCACCATCTTTTAGAAGGAATCAGTTCACAAATGACAATCCTCACCAGTCCCAAAAACCTGGAATACATTGAAGGAGAATTGGGGCATGCCAGGCCAGATGGGCTTTGTTCTTCACTCGGTTCAATTTTATAATCTCCTTTTGTCCAGTGTCAAAGAATACTAAGACTGACGCCTTGTCCAGGCAATTCTCTACTGAACAGACCTTAGAGACCAATAAAAACCCATCGTCCCCCCTGCCTGCATCATCTCCTCAATTTAATCTCCCTGTAAGGAATCGGGGGACACGCGCCTCTCAGCGGGTCTCCGTCACCCAGGCTCCCAGTGCGGCCGCTCGTCCCAGACCCCCTCCCCGTCGGCTCCTTACCTCCTCCGGTCTGACGCCATGCCGCTCCTCCGCGGCGCATGCCGCATCCTCCCACACGCGGCCGGGGCGCGCGCACAGGAACCTTACAGGGCGCGCGCACCCGATCCTCTTTGCCGTCCTCCCGCACCGCTGGCTCCGCCTCCCATCAGCTACAGGCTGTCTCCACCACTCACCTGGCTGACTCCCACTCTGGGCACCTGAACCTATCCCTGGGCTTGCTCAGACAGGCCTCCGCTCCACCTCTTACTCTCATTGGTCCTCCTGCATATATAACCCCAGTCTGCCCTCTCCTTCCTCGCTCTGCATAGTTCTTCTGTGGCTTCGGTTGTTCGGTCGTCTATGCCTGGCACTCTTCTGTATTACAGCTCTAGTTCCTGTCCCTGCCCCCGTTGGATACCCTTGGATTTGATCTTGGCTCTCGTTGACTTCGTGTACCTCGCTACTCCCTGGACTCGGCTTTGGACCTTACTACGCTGCTCTCTCCTGTCCCTGACCTACGGCTCTCGGATATCTACCCTGGGACTTCTTTAACCCTTTCCCACCAGGCCCGGCAACACATCATACCACACTCCAGGCACGCCCTCACTGCTGTGGGTGCGTGTTATACCCTTACCCACCTCAGTATTGGGGACTGGCCAGGTCTGCGGGCATTCAAGTGTTACACTCCCCTGTTAAAGAATATTCTTCTAGCACAGTCGTAAGTTCCTGCTCTGGCACCGGTACCTCCTTCAAGACTCCACGTACCCCTATGGGAGGTTCTATGTTGGGGACATCAGTCCAAATTCGTCATTCATCCCGGAGTGATAAAAACGTCTGCATATTTATCGCACATACTGGTGGCCGGAGATACTCAAAGATTTTGTGACCACTTGTGCTCAAAACAAGGTGCCCAGAGCTTTTCCCTGCAGCATACTCCTACCACTGCCAATTCCTGACAGACTTTGGAACCATTTGGCAATGGACTTTATTGTTGAGTTAACGCCTTCTCAAGGTATGATTACAATTCTAGTAGTGGTTGAACACTTCACTAAGCAGGCCCATTTCATTGCCCTGAAAAAATTACCCTCCGCCTCGGAACTCTGGAACATTTTCTTCAGGGAAATCTTCCACTTGCATGGAGTACCTTCAGAGATCATCTCTGACTTGAGATTCCAGTTTGTTTCCACGTTTTTAAGAGAGTTCTGTATGGGAATTTCTTTCCATTTTTCCTCAGCTTACCATCCAAAGTCGAACGGACTAACAGGAAGGACCAACCAGTCATCGGAACAGTTCTTTTGTTGCTTTGTATCTGAACAGCAGGATAATTGGACATAATTGCACCCTTTTGCTGAGTTTCCTTTCAAGAGTCTCCATTCTTCTGTGCCTATGGGTACCATCCTTCCATCCTCAGTCATGGCCTCAGGGGTTCCCGCACTGGACCTCAAGCTCCAGCAACTCCAGGACCTATGGAAACTGGTCCACACCTCTTTCGCTAATGCGGCCGTTTTACTTAAGGTACACGTGGATAAATGCAGGAGACCACCTTCTCCCCTCAAAGTAGGTGATAGTCTGGCTCTCCAGCAGAAATATTCGCCTCAAACTACCCTTGGCCAAGGTTGGTCATAAGATCATCAGGCCTTACAAAATTCTGGAGCAAATTAACCCTGCAGCCTTCAAACCCTAGAGAAACAGGTGCGCAAATCACATCAGGATATGAAAAAGAAATTGAAAACACAAAATAGTGCAATATTGTTTACTCCAACACAATAGCTTCAATGCTGGAAGTTCTATAAAATTTGCACTCACGT
Source organism: Ascaphus truei (assembly GCF_040206685.1). Classification (NCBI taxonomy): domain Eukaryota; kingdom Metazoa; phylum Chordata; class Amphibia; order Anura; family Ascaphidae; genus Ascaphus; species Ascaphus truei. The sequence continues at coordinate 85,325,931 of NC_134484.1, forward strand.
GTTTAACGTGAAATGAAAGCGTTGTGGTTATTCAAAGTTACCAACTTATATCTCGAGACAGGTACTCCAGATCCATATAGAGGGGGGAAAATCCATATACAAAAAAGGGAAAGCAAAATAGTATAACACTGTTTTTAATGTTAAAAACACAAAGTATTTCACTTACATAAGTGCCTTTGTTTAAGAGCATTCAGACCACCCTGGGTCATAGGGTCAGACAAGGTATTCACAGCTACAGCATCCGCTCCATGGCCGTCACAGCAGGTACTGGGCTGATTAAAGTTGTCTTCCACTCTAGATGTCATCAACAAGGGCTCCTTAGTGAACACTGGTGTTTTCAATTTCTTTTTCATATCCTGATGTGATTTGCGCACCTGTTTCTCCTTCGTTTGCTGATTGAATTTGGTTTGAATTCTACGTCAGGAGCTGCACTCATTAAGGATAGTATATAATCTGTGTTACGTTTGATTTATTTGTGATATTATTTGCGCTTGTTTTTCTATTTCATTAGCCTTCAAACCCTACATTCAAAATTCCTTCTCTTCCCTCTTCTCCTCCTAGTTCTGTAATAGTGGAAGGTCAATAGGAATTCAAGATTCAACTAATTTTGGACTTGCAGAGCTCTTGTTGCAAATTCCAGCATTTGGTGCATTAGACGGGGTATGCCACAGTGGAAAGATCTTGGGTAGATTCCAAGGATATCCAAGCCCCTTCTATGGTCCGGGTTTTTCACAAAATATTTCCCACCAAATATGCCTTGGTTCGCCCAGTGGTCGCTTCTGAAGGGGGTTCTATGAGGCATTGGTGCAGCTAGCACCCACACTGAATCTCCGACAACCATACTGTTTACTGGCATCCTTTCCTCACTTCTGCCCACACTGATGCAACAGTGGCGATCTTGGTTACTAAAGGCAGAACTTCCTCCAGGAAGCTGCCACAGCATGATTTCATTATTGTTCCTGTTCATTTGCAACCAGCCTTGATCCCAGCCTGTCACCTCTGCCGCCTGCCTTGACCACTGCCTGTGACCCCGACAACTCTATACTTGATTCAGGACTCAGTCTCAAAGGTTTGGTCTTGATTAATTCGCCCTCGACCTTAGGTTGGTCTGGATAATATCCTTCCTCAGCCCTGCGGGTCACTTTCTGAGTTGGAACGAGCATCGTTACACCGCCTTGTCCTGATTGGGCCTCTTGCAGGGGTAGGACAAGCTGTGTGTAATGAAGCACTGTTTTGTCATTAACCACCCCACCTATGCAGAGTTTCTCTACGAGAAAAGCTTTCTTAATCTCCAGAGAAACTTAAAAAGTCAAATGGTTACTTTAAGCATGATTGCATTTGTTTAATGAAGCCAATAACATAGTTATTTAAACAGTTAATTTTTTTTGGTGAGCTAAGAAGTACTGCCCTTTTAAATCCATCTATGAAAACACAAAGCCAGAGTGCTTCTGTTCCATTTGAGCCCTGCTTTAATTGGGTAATATAATAATTCCCAACATCACTTGGTGTTGTTCGTATGTACAGTATATAAAAAAAAATGTAATTGTGGTTCCAAGGCAGAATAACGGGTTCCTCCTGAGCCTGCGAACTGCACACTTGGTAAGGCCCCAAACTGCACGTTAGGCTAAGGCCCCGCTCCCTCCGTCAGCGCTCCCGCACTGCAGACAGGCGGGGTGCTGACAGACACAGACCGCGATATGCGGTCTGTAGGGAGCGGGAGGTGGGCGGGAGTGGGAGGTTTGAGCGGGAGGGGGGCGTGGCTTGAGCGGAGGGACCTGCTACTCTCCCCCCCTCCCTCCCTCCACGGGCTCGGGCTGGCACTCATACACACACGCAGACACACATACACTCAAGCACACACACACAGACACACACACAGACAGAGGCAGGCACTCACGCACTAAGACACACACATATCCACAGACGCAGGCACTCTCTTACACACACACACACACACAAACACACACACGCACGCACTCAGGCACTCATACACATACACACACACACAGAGGCAGGCACTCACGCACTCAGGCACACACATACACAAACACAGATAGGCACTCAGACACACACATACACACACACAGACAGGCAGTCACGCTGCTTTCCCCCCACACTCCTCCCCGCTCCCCGAAGCCTCTCCTCCTCCCGAAGCCTCCCCTCCTCATTGGCTCACAGCCACACCACGTGACGCATCAACGCTAGGAAACACCATTCTCTTGTATCCCGTAGCGGCTGACGCGTCACAGCGTGTAGTGAGCTGTGCAGCCAGGGGGGACCAGGACCGGCTCGGGAGGATTTCCCTGCTGGTGGGGAACTCGCGTGTGGCCACCCGCGCCGCCGGGCGCACCGGGCCCCAGGCCTTAGCATGGGTGGTATAGCTGTCAATGCAGCAGGAGCTTTCTAAGTAGCTCCCCACAATGCTTTGCATCCACAGCATCAAGACATTGTGGGACGTGACCTTGGAAGCTCCCGAAATAATTGACAGCTGTATCACCCATGTTGTCTGCACACAGAGCTGCAGCTTGGGGCCTTACTAAGTGTGCAGCGTGTTCATGAGCTCAGGACACTATACTGCCTGTGATCAGTTAAACAGTTTTGTTTGCAACAGTCTGATGAGTAGGCAATGAGATTGATTAATTAGGGGGTTGTGCAACACATATTTTTCTAGCATGGGGGCGCACTGGGGTATTGCAGAGACCATGTAATGGGAAAATGTAAAGATGAACTTCATGGCAAATTTGTATGTCTGAATTTCAGCTTCAAAGAATTAGATATGGTTTCCTATTTTATGGTACGAAATGGGTAAGTCAAATTGTGTTTTTTATATATATATATATATATATATATATATATATATATATATATATATATATATATATATATATATATATATATACACAGTATAGATGTGTGTGTGTATATATACATACTATATAAATATACTATATATAGTATATTTATACAGTATGTATATATACACACATCTATACTGTATATATATATATATATATATATATATATATATATATATACAGTGTTCGACAAATCACCCAAAAATCTACTCGCCCAACCAAAAAATCTACTCGCCACCTAGTCCCGCCCCTAGTCCCGCCCCCAACCCCGCTTTAAAATAAAATATATAAATAAAATACATTTAATAAATTCCTAGTCAGAACAACATTCGTTTTTGACATAAATGTATTTATTGTAGTACATTATACTACAATTAGTTGTGTGTGTGTGTGTGTGTGTGTGTGTGTGTGTGTGTGTGTGTGTGTGTGTGTGTGTGTGTGTGTGTGTGTGTGTGTGTGTGTGTGTGTGTGTGTGTGTGTCAATGTCGGATCTAGAAATAAAAGCCAGATGTGAATGACTAATTTCCTGAACCCCTTAACCAGTGTCTGGACGTTGGCGCTTCACAGAGTGAGACAGAGAGAGACAGACAGACACAAAATCTAAACATTCACCTAAAGTATACCCAATTAAAACTCTAATTAATTGTAAAACGACCTTTACAGTATATCTATTGGAGTGAGAGTGCGGCCTGCAGTACATAGGGAGAACTAAGAGAAGTCTTAAAGAGCGGTTTTTAGAACATAGGAATAACATCAAAAAAGGACTAATGACACATAGTGTCTCCCGACATTTTTATTTTAAACATAATAAAGATCCAGCAAAATTAATAGTTACAGGGATAGAACATATTGGACCCAATGTATATGGAGGGGACAGGGTGTTAAGACTGAGACAAAAAGAGACTTATTGGATACATCAACTTAACACCATGTCCCCCAATGGGCTAAATGAGGAAATAGACATGGCTGCATTCCTGTGATCAAACAATAAACTCAATATAGACAGTTTTTTATTTGAATTAATATGATATGTAATTTTGTGTATCAACCTTGATGTAATGGTGCTTGTTTTCAGTGTTCACAGAGATTTCAATTAATTTTCCTTTTAAAATTATATAATAAAATAGTATATTTTAACAGTCCTAATTTTCTTTTTCTAAATTCGTTTCTTGTTGAATTGTTAATTGACTCTACAATCATTAACCATTAAAGCATACTTAATACATTCTCGTGAGGATACTGGAAGCATACACCAATGTGGCACTGATTAGATTAGATTAATCAATTGCATTATACAATCAATTAATGCAATACTTTCTATATATAGCAATAGTAAGCAACCAGCAATGACAGTTCCCCTGACGAAGAGAACACAGTTCTCGAAACACGTAGGGCTGACATTGCTCTGGTTGCCAGTGAGCTTATACTAAGCTACTGTAAGGACACAGATTGCAGAGTCTCCTGACCGCCGTGTTTGGAGAGGGAATTGAAGCCCGCCCGCAGTTCAGCCACCGTCCGACGATACACGCCGACGTCACGAGTCACCTGACGCGGAAGTGCAACAGTTCGCCGTTCGAGAGGAGGAAGAGGGCTAGGACTCACACACCCCCGACAAACAGACAAGCAACGTGCCTCTGTTCCTGCGGTCTGTCTCAGTACCGAAGTGCTTGAAACAACTATATTGTTGTAAGTGTTTTTAACCGTTTTTACTTGTGGATAAACTTAACGATACTACTCTATGGGCCTTGCGCTTTTTTCTTTTTTGTTTCCTTACAGACAGACACAGACACACACAGACACACACAGACACACACAGACACACACAGAGAGTGACACACCCACACACACACACATAGAATGAGAGACAAAGAGAGAGAGCGAAGAAGAGAGTGCGACAGAGAGAGGGAGAGGGTGACAGAGAGAGGAAGAGGGTGACAGAGAGAGGGAGAGGGTGACAGAGAGAGGGAGAGGGTGGCAGAGAGAGGGAGAGGGTGACAGAGAGAGGGAGAGGGTGACAGAGAGAGGGAGAGGGTGGCAGAGAGAGGGAGAGGGTGACAGAGAGAGGGAGAGGGTGACAGAGAGAGGGAGAGGGTGACAGAGAGAGGGAGAGGGTGACACAGGGAGAGGGTGACACGGAGAGGGTGACACAGGGAGACGGAGAGGGTGGGTCACACAGGCAGAGGGTGACACAGAGAGGGAGAGGGAGGGTGACACAGGGAGAGGGAGAGGGTGACACAGGGAGAGGAAGAGGGTGACACAGGGAGAGGGAGAGGGTGACACAGGGAGAGGGAGAGGGTGACACGGAGAGGGAGAGGGTGACACAGGGAGAGGGTGACACGGAGAGGGAGAGGGTGACACAGGGAGAGGGTGATACACACAGACACTCACTCTCACTCAGACAAACACACACTCACACACACACACAGTCTGTCACTCACACACACAAACACTCACCCGCAAGGCAGGGGGTCGCACATGGCAGCAATGGGGCCTCCGCATGGCAGTGGGCCCCCCACACGACAGGAGGGGTCGCACATGGCAGCAGGGGGCCTCCGCACGGCATGAGGGCCTCTGCAAGGGGCCGCACCCCCTACAGAGGCGGACGCCGGTGCCGCAGTATTCCCTGATAGAATGGGGAAGGGCTGGTAGGGGATTTCCCCTGCTTAGAGCAGGGAGAGGCTCCGGTTAGGGGATTTCCCCTGCTTAGAGCAGGGAGTAGCACCGGTTAGGGGATTTCCCCTGCTTAGAGCAGGGAGCAGCACCGGTTAGGGGATTTCCCCTGCTAACAGCTGAGCTGGCCATCAGAGCAGGAGAAGAGCGGGGGGGTCACGGAGGCCGGGAGAGATTGGGGTGAGGGGGGGGGTGGTGGATGGCCCGATGGGAGGGGGTGGCGGATGGCCCGATGGGAGGGGGTGGCGGACGGCCCGATGGGAGGGAGGGGGAGTGACAGATGGCCCTGCAGGGGCCTGAGGCAGACAGGCGTGGAAGGGGCTGGCTGCCGGAAGGGGGAGGAGTGGAAGCGCTGAAGAGGGAAAGTTGCTGAGAGGCGGGGGGGGAGCGAAGGCACTGCTCAGAGAGCCGGAGGCGGGGTAATCTCCCCCAACAACATGAACCTGCCTCCGGCTTTTTTTTTTTTTCTCCAGCGCGAGCGCGGGGAAAACAGCAGCGCGAGCGCGGGAAAAACAGCAGCGCGAGCGCGGGAAAAACAGCAGCGCGAGCGCGGGAAAAACAGCAGCGCGAGCGCGGGAAAAACAGCAGCGCGAGCGTGGGAAATTTAAAAAACACACGTGTGCTGCTTGGGCCAATATTTACTCGCCCGGGGGTTAAATCCACACGCCCGGGAGTGTAAATGTATATAATTGTCGAACACTGTATATGTTGTGGCAGCACTCTCTACGCGTTTCGTCTTGAACGAGACTTCATATATATATATATATATATATACAGTATAGATATATATATATATATATATATCTATACTGTATATATATATATATATGAAGTCTCGTTCGAGACGAAACGCGTAGAGAGTGCTGTGGAGCCTACTGTCCAGTCTGTATATTTTATACTGACACTCATCTGCCACATCATACTTTTGCTGCGTTGCTAGCATTTTTACCAGCCATCCAGACTTTTAAGTCCCTGTTTACACTGTGAACTTTCTCCGGCTGAAACCTCACTGACGTCATCGAGCTCACGCGAGATTTGGTTCAGTGCATTCTCTGTGTAACGCCGGAGCAAGGGGAAGGCGGCGTCCCTCGTGGTTTTCGGTCCCTGCTGGGACATAGAGGGGCTATTGTGGCAAGACACACCGCGGACATCACACCGAAGTCCTCCTCATTGGGTTCCTGCGTCTGAACGGGCTGAGTTGTACTCAAAAATGCATTTTATTCAGCTCTGTTTGTGAGTGTGTATTTTTATCCCTTATTCCATAAATTTATTTTTATACAATTTTACGCTATGAGTGCGCCTGTTTTTTCTGTGTTTTTGTATATATATATATATATATATATATATATATATATATATACACAATTTGACTTACCCATTTTGTACCATAAAATAGGAAAACATATCTAATTTTTTGAAGCTGAAATTCAGACATACAAATTTGCCATGAAGTTCATCTTTACATTTTCCCATTACATGATCTCTGCAATACGCCAGTGCGCCCCCATGCTAGAAAAATATGTGTTGCACAACCCCCTAATTAATCCATCTGTATATTTATACAGTATATATATATATATATATATATATATATATATATATATATATATATATATATATATATATATATATATATATATATATATAATTACCTTTTGGGGAAACCTACAAATACCGATTTTAATCTGGTAATATTAATTTATTTAAATCCCTCAGAGTTAGAAGTGCACTGCTCTGCTTTCACAGCACTGTAGGGGGGTTACAGAACACATTTCTAATGGGAAGTCAATGCAATTGCTATATCAATAGATGCTGCATATACAACAAGGAAGGAAGTCTGTGGAGCTGAATGCACTTTCCTTTGGAAGCCAGCTGACAGATTTAGAGAAGAGGCACTCGAGAGTTCAACTGGAAAACTCCCAGCTGCGCATGGAGAAGACCCACTTGGTTGAACACATATCTGAGCTGCATAAGCAGGTATATAACTTGAGAGCTGGTTAGAACATTGCTGCTTTGGTTTAACCAGTCCTCAAAGGCCACCAACCGTTCAGGTATTGAGGATATCCCTGCTTCAGCACAGGTGGCTCAATCAGTGACTCAGTCGAAGACTGCATCACCTATGCTGAAGCAGGTATATCCTGAAAACCTGACCTGTTGGTGGCCCTTGAGGACCGGAGTTGTCCACCCCTGGTTTAACCCTTTTGTCTAGAGGAAACAATGTAACTAAATGATCTGGCAGCATTGAAGCCTCTGACACTGGGATGTATGTGCTTTCTAAAGAAATACAGGCACAAAGGCAAACTTCATATTAAAATTACACTGTCTCTTGCTTTTCCCATAAAGTGATAGTTGGACAACAGAGAGTTGCAGATCATAAAATGTGTTCGTCGAGAGTAGGCGGTCAGGAAGACCATGTCTTGGTTTTATTTATATTTGTTGATATTTAACCCTTTCATGATGACTTATTTACACAGTTATTATCTTTCATAAAAACAATCAGATTATAGTTTTTCATATTTGGTGTTTTGCATACCTTTAAAGCTGCAGCTCACCCCAGGAGTGGGGGAGCAAGGGGTCCCCGGAGATGACACGCATTCATTTTAGTTACATGGACCCCTGGGTTTCCGTAATACATACATGTAAAGCAGAATATAAAGAAGGGAAGTTGTCAGCACTCAAATAGAAAAAATGAAGATAATTTGGAATAAGCCCCTACCCCTGTTCCCCCCCCCCCCCTTTAGTTGCCTTTCAGACTTCAATGGTTTTTCACACAATAGTTTGTTTCTAGCACATAGCATATTTATCTTTATTGTGGTTCTATTGATTCATCTTGTGGATTTTCTCTTTTCATCATATTAATACTGATTTGGTTTATTCCAAATTATCTTCATTTTTTCCATTTGAGTGCTGGGAACTTCCCTTCTTTATATTATGTTTATGTGGAGGGATTAGGGTTCCTCCTTGTTCCCTTGTGCACCGATTACTTTTCATTTGGTTATTAAGATTTCTTCATTTATCCTAGTTGAGTGCTGTCACCCATTTTTGTACTATACTTGTGTAGCCAGGTCCCCCTCTGCCTGTCGGCCCCCCTCACCTTGCTGGCGATCGCGGGTGCCACCGAGCCCCATGGCGGACCCGTCGGCGGTTGCAGGAGGGAGGGGGCGGATAGGAAAGGAGTGCAGAGGTTGCCGGGGACGAGTGCGGCCGGTTGTTAGGGCCGCGGTCGCGTTGTTAGGGGTCCCGGTGCAGGGCGCCACCATATTGGATTGCGCACGCATGCGCAGTGGGGATTTCGGCGCGGTGACCGGCAGGGAAATTCGCGCATGCGCATGCGCAGGACAAGCGCGCGAACACTAGCCTACCAGGAGAGGGCTTTTAGCAGGGACTACGAGTCCCATTAGGGGAACCCACGTGACGCCAGGGAGTCATTAGGTATTAGGATCTCCCTGCAGAGGGGCTTTTTGATACATTTCGCGCGTTGAGCCCACGTTAGCAGTCGGGACCAGGAAAAGCTAGGGGAAGGAGGTGAGTGCAGGGGTCTGTGACCCACTGCATTAGGCCAACAGCCCCCTAGGCCCCAGTTAGGTCCTGAGCCCCTCACAGCTTGTGGTGCTACAGGGACAGGCCCTAGGTTAGGGACCCTGTCACATTAGTATCAGTGATAGTTAGGCATCCAGCGGATGCTGCGCTCCCCGAGAAGAGACTTGGGCTCAAGCCTATGCCCAAAGAGACAGAGACTAATTCCTGGGTGGGATCGCCCCTGGCGGACCCTAATGCAAGGAAGGACCGGATCGCAGATGAGACCACCAAGCGGCGGATCCTTTTCGAATTTGCTTGCAGGCCCGAGTGCAGGAGCACTCGGCAGGTACCTTTATAAGTGCACCAACGAATCACCTAAAAATATATCTATACTCTCACATAGTGGCAGCGCTGACTACGGGACAAATGGGTTAACTGTGGATACGGTGTGGGGGTACACGGTGGTGGGTGTAAGGTAAACTCCTAGTGGAGTGAAAGATACTTTGGACTGCGTTATATGTTGTGGAGTTACCCCATAGGGGAAGTAGTATTTTAACGTGCATAGTGGTTACTGATAAATAAAGTGTGTGATTATTTCTGCATATATATAAACTGGTTATATACATCTTCGTGTATGTACTTATTGTATATGTGGGTCCTGTGTAGGCAACCTTCTACATTCCTAGAACCCTACACAGGTGGAGGTGCTGCAAACCAGATCGAGCCAAAGGACTCACCCCAGGTTCCCAACAAGTGGAGGCTCAGGCCTCTTGTGAACCTACAGGTATATGCACCACACCTGGTAACACATAGGTTTCCACCCACACATACTATATCTGTGCTTGGGATAGAAGGAATACCCATTACATTTGGAGGCCCTGCTGAGATCAGACCTGGGGTGCCCTATTCAATTCAGTACTATCAGAGATCAGCAACATGTTAATCCCCTCAAGTCAAGAGGTCCATGCTTGGGCCGTCACAGCCCGGGAACCACCTAGTTATGTAGTGCCAGTAGGGAACGTTCCAGCGTTAGTGGCGGAAAGTGACATCCGGGACTCTCTGAGGAAGCTCCTGGGTCTAGATCAAGTATGGTGCCGGGGCAGAGTGTACGACTCTACTGTTCATTGGAGCAGCATACTATTCACCGTAGGGCGGGACATATGCCAAGAAATGGCCCCGGACACCCTAGTAGCTCCCGAGGCCCTGCCAGAAATACTCGGCCTTACCAGAAATACGAGCAATGTTTTCATCAAGAGACACTACCCAGTCCCCCCAGGTTCCAGAGGAACCATCCACCAGTACTTGGCCACCTACTGCACCGGTGTCAAGTACCCCGAATTGGGTAGACCGTTCTCCACCTAAAGTCTCCTTTACCCCAAGCGCTCTCACGGAAGCCACCAGTTGGGCTGACAGTCCACCCCCTTCACCAGCACCCACTCCCCGTGGGCTGAACTCCCGGCCTGTCAAAGACAGTAGGGTAACTAATGAAAGTTCCGTAATGGGGGTGACACTACCACAATTCGTAGAGGCCATCACCATGGTCTCCCAGTCACGAAGCTACCGGAAACTCAAAGCCTTCTCTGGAGTATTTCCAACACCACAGGGGGAGGAAGGGATAGACTCTTGGAGGGAGAATGCGTTAAAAGTCGTAGAGGAATGGTCGTGTACTGACGCAGTGAAAAGGCAGCGTATCATGGAGTGTTTTAGGCCTCCAACTTCTACCATTGTAACCATCCACAGGGACCAACACCCAGAGTTGACGGCGTTGGAGATGGTGGAATTCCTGCTGGAAGCATACGGGCTAGCAGAAGATGAAGGAGCAATCTGGACGAGGTACTATTATCTCTATCAGAAGGAGGGGGAAGACTTGTCGGCCTTTATACACCGCCTACAACTGGTCTTAGGAATCCTACTCAATCGTAAGTTGATTCCCGCCTCTGGAATAGATGAGGCGCTTCGTAAGCAGTACTTGTGGGGATCAAGCCCCACTCACCCCATAGCCAATATGCTCCGCAGCAAACTAATGGAAGGGAGCCCCCCTACGTTCACCGGATTGCTGCGGCAAGTGAAAATTCATGAAGCACATGCCTTGTTACACTATCCCGCAAAACCCAAGAGCCCCTCTGTCTCAAAGGGAAAGGGGTCTATGGAGAAGAAGGAAGAATCTGCCGCCCCGTCAAAGGGGTACAAGCCAAAACCCTCCGACAAACCACCTTCCCCGTCCAAGGTTCGTCCAGACCGGCGCAAGGTCGTTTGCTATAACTGCGGTAAGAAGGGCCACTTCTCCAGTGACTGTTCAGGGAGGGAGGACCCACCAGAGGAGAAACCTCCCAATAAAGGAAATTCAGCCCGGTCAATGGTCTGCTGAGTACAGACGGCGGAGTCTGACACAGAAACCCCTACTGGATTTGAAGAGGCTCCGCCTGACTCCGGCCCCAGTGATGACGCCTTGCCAGGGGATGCTTAAGTAGGCAAGTAGGCCCATCGGCCAACGTGTGTGTTGTACTGGAAGGGATCTATGCCTCTGCCCTACTGGACACCGGGTCCCAAGTGACTATAATATACCGCAAGTTCTATGACCAGAACCTCAAACACTGTCCCCTGCAGTCGGCCGAACATATGAAGGTGAGGGGGTTAAATAACGAAGACTACCCCATCGATGGGATTGTAAGGGTTTGACTGGACCTCCAACTGAACACAGGCAAGAAACACCCCATGCATGTAGCAGCAATGGTATGCCCGGAGCCCCAAGACCAGTGCAAATATCCAATCATCTTGGGAACCAATACTGATATAGTACAAGCGGTAATCAGAGCATACCTGAAAGAGACCAACGAGTTGCCGATGGCCAATCTGCTCCTCGATCCCATTCTACGAGAAGAGTGCAACCGGGTATATGCCTTGGAGCGTCACGGGGACCTCTACAATCGTCAATGCGGACTGACGACCATATTACCAGGGGGAGTGCAACGTATGGCTGTCTGGTGCTGTTATCCCGAGCGAGATGAGAACGATCAGCTTTTCTCTCTGGAGAGTACCCCTGAGGAAGAGGTTCAGAGAGGGTATAGGGTACTACCCGAAGTGAGAGAGTGGATGACTAAAATCCCTCTACGAACTTACGTATTTGTGCAGAATATATCCCCATTCCCGATGGACCTTGATGCAGGACAAAGTCTGGGTTGCATATATCCGATTAGCCCTGTGGAAACAACGCCCCAGGTGAACGCTGCTGCAGTGGCTGAGTGGTTAGTCGATCTGGACTTCAACTTCGGCGAGTCGACGTTGCCAACTGAGTGGTAAGAGCGGCTGACAACCAAGTTGAATAAACAACGGACTGTGTTCTCCACGAGTGAGATGGATGTGGGGTGCAGTCGCAGCGCTCAACATGCCATTAGACTGAGTGACGCCACTCCGTTCCGTGAACGCTCTCGTCGCATCGCCCCTAGGAATGTGGACGATGTAAGGAACGTCTTGCAAGAAATGGAAACCGCTGGGATTTTGACGGAGTCTCGGAGTCCTTACGCCTCTCCCATTGTGGTGGTAAGGAAGAAGAACGGATCCGTACGACTGTGTGTCGACTATCGAACCCTGAACAATCGTACGATACCGGACCAGTACAACCTTCCTCGCATTGAAGAGATTCTGAATGCTCTGAATGGAAGCCAATGGTTCAGTGTGCTCGATTTACAATCTGGGTACTATCAGGTACATAAGGATTGTAAAGAACTGCTCACCTATTAATAGGATTGTCCTAAAATGGTAGGTGCAAAAGAGGTAGATTACTTATATGACAGAGAGTGAACAAAGAAGTTCAAAGGTACCCCTATACAGTATATGCACTCTAAACCAAACGTGTGTATGTTTCTATGGCCATAAGGTAAAACATCCCTATACCAGAAACTAAAAGCGAAAACGGCGCAAAAAACAATAAAGTTTTATTATTATTATTTATTTATTATTTATTATTGTGCCGTTTTCGCTTTGAGTTTCTGGTATAGGGATGTTTTACCTTATGGCCATAGAAACATACACACGTTTGGTTTAGAGTGCATACAGTATATAGGGTTACCTTTGAACTTCTTTGTTCACTCTCTGTCATACTATCAGGTACCCATGAATGCAGAGGACCAGGAGAAAACAGCCTTCGTCTGCCCCCTGGGTTTCTACCAATTTACACGCATGCCCCAAGGTATATGTGGGGCCCCTGCTACCTTCCAACGCCTGATGGAGAAGACTATCGGAGACATGACCCCTCGGGAGTGTCTAGTCTACCTGGATGACATCATTGTCTTCGGAAGGACCCTGGAAGAGCACGAAGAGAGCTGCTTAAAGTGATAGACCATCTTGGGAAAGAAGGGTTGAAATTGTCCCTCGACAAGTGCCAGTCCTGTCACACCTCAGTGACTTACGTGGGACACATCGTGTCAGCTCTAGGAATCGCCACCGACCCAGCCAATCGCCACCGACCCAGAGGTCGTGAACTGGCCTCGTCCCGAGAATGTCACGGAGCTGCGATCCTTCCTGGGTTTCTGCGGGTATTATCGTCGCTTCGTAGAAGGGTACTCTAGTCGAGCTAAACAACTCAACAATCTGCTGAAGATATATCCAGAAGATACAGGAAGGAAGGCCACGTCGGCCCGTCAACCGTTTGGCGATAAATGGACGTCTGAATGTGAACAGGCCTTCCTTAATTTGAAGACAAGCCCGACCGAAGCGCCGGTGCTTGCCTATGCTGATCCAGAACAACCATACGTTCTGCATGTGGATGCCAGTCTCAATGGATTAGGCACCGTCTTGCACCAGAAGCACCCTGAGGGCCTTCGGCCAGTAGCCTACATCAGCCGCTATCTGACACCCAGTGAACAGAAATACCCTGTCCACAAGTTGGAGTTCCTGGCTCTCAAATGGGCCATCACGGAAAAGCTCCATGATTACCTTTACGGTGTTACGTTTGCGGTAAGGACGGATAACAATCCCCTCACGTACAACAATACCTCGGCCAAATTGGACGCAGCAGGGCACCGATGGCAGGCAACTCTAAACAATTACCAGTTCTCCCTGAAGTATAAGCCGGGGCCTCTGAATATCGGAGCTGACGCTCTATCACGACGACCGGGACTAAGTGCTAAGTGATGATGATGAATGGGAAGAAATCCCCGGACCAGGGGTGCGAGGTATGTGTAGCACGGCCGCCATCATCAACGATCAAGTGGCCTTCTCAGAATTACGGTTTGCGGATTCCTTGGGATGCCAGTCGCAGGCCGTCCCAGCAGCCTACTGCGATCCGAAGGGGATGAACATAACTCATGACAAAGTGCTACGGTGGAAAGATCTAGTAGAGTACCAAATACAAGACACTGTAATCAGTATTATTAGGCAAGCCGTTGAAAAAAGGAACCCAGCCCTCCTGAAGCGTGTTCCCAAAGACTTGGTCGCTTCGCTCATGCAGGAAGCGGACAAATTTGAAATTGATAACTGCTTACTCTATCGGGTGGTGCAATATCACAACCACCCGGATAGACGTAAACTAGTCCTCCCTAAGAACTTGCAATACATGGTGTTAAAATCTCTACATGATGAGCATGGACATCTCGGTGTAGAGAAGACCTTTGGTTGGTCCGAGACCACTTTTTCTGGCCCAAGACGCAAGAGGCCGTAGAAGGCCACTGTCGCCATTGTTCTCGGTGTATACAACGCAAGACCCTGCCTACCAGAGCTGCACCCATGGGCCATCTGAAGAGTTCTGGCCCCATGGACCTTGTGTGTATGGACTTTCTGTGCATTGAGCCTGATAGCCGAGGAATATGCAACGTGCTGGTCATCACGGACCATTACACCCGGTATGCCCAGGCCTTCCCCACCAAGACCAGAAAGCCATCACAGTGGCAAAAATACTATGGGAGAAGTACATCGTTCACTACGGCCTTCCAAACCGCCTTCACTCAGACCAAGGTCGAGATTTTGAGAGCACGCTGATCCGAGAATTGCTCAAAATGTTGAACATTGCTAAATCACGAACGACCCCGTACCATCCCGAGGGAGATGCTTTGCCAGAACGATTTAATCGAACCTTGCTGGACATGCTCGGGACTCTAAAGGGTGCTCAGAAGACTGAATGGAGTCGACACGTAGAGGACCTGGTTCACGCGTACAACTGTACCCGACACGAGTCAACTGGATTCTCCCTATACTTCCTCATGTTCGGACGAGAGGCGAGACTGCCAGTAGATGTACGCCTTCGAGTCTCGACGGATGGGATACACAATGCTACCCATTTCAAATACGTGCAAAGACTTAAAGACAGCTTGCAGCAGGCCTATCAACAGGCTGAGAAGTTTACAGCTAAGCTGAATGCTGACAATAAAAGGCGATACGACCATAAGGTCAAATATCGGGAACTTCGTCCTGGAGACGATGTGTTGCTTCGCAATTTGGGTGTCCCGGGAAAACATAAATTGGCTGACCAATGGAGAGACGGTGTATATGAAATAGAATCTCAGACGCCTGGCCTCCCGGTCTATCGCATCAAGGACACTAAAGGCCGGGTAATGGTATGGCACTGTAATCATCTTCTCCCCATTCCACAAGTGGGAGATGAGGAAGCAGAAATATTGGCCACACCACTGAACGGCGAGTCCGATGTCTCAGAAATTGATCAAGAGACTGTACATGATCATTCCAACTCTGAAAATCCGGAAGATCCTATGGAAGGGCCCTCTCAAAGGGATCCTCCCCATGGAGGGGCTTCTCCCGGAGGAGCTACGGGTAAAGGGCCCTGTAGGCCAACGCCTACTAAGGTGGCTCCAGCGGGCCAGCCTTTGGATCCACAGAGCCCGTGCTTTGTGCCGAACAGAGACTGTTCAGAGACATTTCTCCCCTCAAGGGAAGAGGCTGAGCCTCAGGGCTGTACTTATTACTCCCCAGAGGGAGTTACTGAAGAACAGCTCCGTAGGAGCCAAAGAGTAAGGTACCCTCCAATCCGGGTAACCTATGATCAAATTGGGGCACTCCATTATGAGGCTCAGCAGTGGGCTCGCAGCAAAGTGCAGTCCGTCATTGTGATGTTCAATGAAATGTACAATCTAATGTAGAGCGGACGAGTTAAGATTTGTATTTTATCATTGCATTTTTATTATATAATGGTGCCATGCAAATTTTCATTATATAACTTCTGTACATAGTTATATTCAGTTGTGTCCCAAGCGAGGACGTTGGGGTTTTTACCAGGGGGAGGATGTAGCCATGTCCCCCTCTGCCTGTTGCCCCCCCTCACCTTGCTGGCGATCGCGGGTGCCGCCTAGCCCCATGGCGGACCCGTCGGTGGTTGCAGGAGGGAGGGGGCGGATAGGAAACGAGTGCGGAGGTTGCCGAGGACGCGTGCGGCCGGTTGTTAGGGCCGCGGTCGCGTTGTTAGGGCTCCCTACGGGTCCCGGTGCAGGGCGCCGCCATATTGGATTGCGCACGCATGCGCAGTGGGGATTTCGGCACGGTGACCGGCAGGGAAGTTCGCGCATGCGCAGGACAAGCGCGCGAACACTAGCCTACCAGGAGAGGGCTCTAAGCAGGGACTACGAGTCCCATGAGCCTTAGGGGACCCCACGTGACGCCAGGGAGCCAATAGGGATTAGGATCTCCCTGCAGAGGGGCTTTTTGATACATTTCGCGCGCTGAGCCCACGTTAGCAGTCTGGACCAGGAAGAGCTAAGGGAAGGAGGTGAGTGCAGGGGTCTGTGACCCACTGCATTAGGCCAGCAGCCCCCTAGGCCCCAGTTAGGTCCTGAGCCCCTCACAGCTTGTGGTGCTACAGGGACAGGCCTTAGGTTAGGGACCCTGTCACATTAGTATCAGTGATAGTTAGGGATCCAGCGGACGCTGCGCTCCCCGAGAAGAGACTTGGGCTCAAGCCTATGCCCAAAGAGACAGAGACTATCTCCTGGGTGGGATCGCCCCTGGCGGACCCTCATGCAAGGAAGGACCGGATCGCAGACAGAACCACCAAGCGGCGGATCCTTTTCGAAGTTGCTTGCAGGCCTGAGTGCAGGAGCACTCGGCAGGTACCTTTATAAGTGCACCAACGAATCACCTAAAAATATATCTATACTCTCACATAGTGGCAGCGCTGACTACGGGACAAAGGGGTTAACTGTGGACACGGTGTGGGGGTACACGGTGGTGGGTGTAAGGTACACTCCTAGTGGAGTGAAAGACACTTTGGACTGCGTTATATGTTGTGGAGTTACCCCCTAGGGGAAGTAGTATTATAACGTGCATAGTGGTTACTGATAAGTAAAGTGTGTGATTATTTCTGCATATATATAAACTGGTTATATACATCTTCGTGTATGTACTTATTGTATATGTGGGTCCTGTGTAGGCAACTTCTACATTCCTAGAACCCTACACAGGTGGAGGCGCTGCAAACCAGATCGAGCCAAAGGACTCACCCCAGGTTCCCAACAAGTGGAGGCTCAGGCCTCTTGTGAACCTACGGGTATATGCACCACACCTGGTAACACATAGGGTTCCACCCACACACACTATGGGGCCTATGCAGAGAGCAGCGCTATTTCAAAACTCGCCATTTTTTGGAGAAATTCGCGCAGGAAACAGCAGAAAATGGCGAGTTACGAAAAACGCGCCAATTTTTTTTTTATATTTCTAAAACTCGCCTCGCGGCTGGCGAGAACCTCCATCTCGCCAGTTTTAAAAATATCCTAATGCAGAGAGGCGCGAACGGCATCTAGCGGCTGTTCGCGGCAATAAAATGGCGCGATTGTCTCCTTTTTGCCTCGCCAATAAAAGTTGTCAAGAAGCTGCCGCTCGCGGCCATAGCAAAGGGAAAAAAAGGCGCAAATTTTTTTTAACACTTTTCTGCAGCGCGCATCTCGCCAATTTAAACTCGCCATACGCATTCATGTTAAACATAGCAGAATTCGCACATTTCTGCATATGGAGAATAAAACTCTCCAAAAAAGCTACTTTTTATTAAACTCGCCAATTTTAAAATTCGCTGCTCTCTGCATAGGCCCCTATATCTGTGCTTGGGATAGAAGGAATACTCGTTAAACTTGTAAAGCTGGTGCCACTACTCCTGCATATTTAAATCCCCTTCATCACACGGGCCAATAGGATCCCACTGTGGATGATAGTGCTGCTTTCTGTTTGCCCACTTAACACCAGAGATTTCAGTGCCATTTCTGTTTCTCTTGGAGGGGGCAGTACTGGCGCTAGCTGTACAGGTATGTATCTTGACAACCAAAGGGTTCCCGGGACTGAAATTATTGCGGTTCAGCTCCAGGAATGCCCTGCTTGCCATCCATAGGGGGGGAAAGGAGGAGGGGGGTCAAACATAATCAAGCAGGGAATAACAAAGTAAGCATTATTTTACATGGCCATGTTCATTGCAAGCTGAGAGATGGTAGGTTGCCGTTATCGTTCTGCCTTTAAGTTCAAAAGGAGCAAATTCCTAAGTATATTTTGTTTTTAAAACCTCAGAAGATTCACTGGACTTAGATGGACTTTTATAACAACATATAAAAGTTGTGGGGAGGATGGTACCAGGTTATTGTGTCGTGCTAAACGCTCTGACTTTTTTATCTTGTGCTGCAGTGAATAAACCTGAATTCCTTCTGCTGAAATTGTCTTTTGTCCCTAAGGCCGCAACAGCAGCGTTAAAAATCATTTCAGCTGTATCAGTGTGGACATTATCCATTACAGACATTGCTCTACCAGTCTGACTGGTGTAACAGATGTCAGCATGCAAAGCCTGAAGGTCTAACCAGAATATGGCACAGGAAGTGTGATATTGGCAAACCTGAATTTCTAGTTTTTTCCCCATCTAATCCATTGGCATCTGCTTCAAAAGGGGGAGGGGAACTGCCCCACCGCACTTCCCTGAACAACTTACTCCCCTCTCCTTTCTTGCAAAACAAGCCAGCAATACACCTTTGATCTCATCTTCTGATTTCGTGTGTTAGTTTTACATCTCCAAGAAGCCGTTATTACGGTAAGCAGGGTGAAATACGTGAGGCAGGTAGTTCTTGTCTGCCAGCAGTTTGTGTGGGCCTAGGGGTTGGGTTTTTTGTTGGGTTTTTTTAACACTAAATTTGGAGGAACAAAAGCAAATACAGAAACGTTCTTCTGATTTGCTACTATGCACTAAGGCACTGTCCTCTGTTTTCTTAAAGGGATGGTGCCTCACCAAAATCTAACACCTGTTCGTATTTTTAAATTAATTTTTGAAAGTTTGTATATAAAAATGGTGAGCTAATATTCCCCGTAAAAAAAGCTAGAGTACTAGCCCAAATGTTAAATGCTACATGGTGTACAATTGCCAAAAATTGGAAACAACCTGCCCCCCCATCCTTAAACCAAATAAATAACAAAATTTGGCATATAGTTTATATGGAGAAACTCTCAGCCTATCTGAATGGCTCTACCTCGCAATTTTCTGAGATTTGGGCCCCCTGGTTTGGCCATGCAGTTATATCCCCATATATAGATTAGAATATTTGGAACAGAGTGATACATGTGGTAACTAAATTGTTATGTACAATGCTATATTTTTTACAAATGCTACCCTCCCCCACCTTCCCGCCCCCCTCTTTTTATCTGTTATGTTTTGTTAATTCTTATTTTGTATGAAAAAATGCTCAATAAAAATTTAAGTAATAACAAAAATAAAAAAATGGTGAGCTAAGACAATGAGGGATTTGATTTCCTGTGGCTGCTTCCTTTTATGTGATGTAACTACTTGCGCAGCCTGTGGCTCTCTAATAAGGGTAGGGTGGGATAAACACATCCTCATTAAGAGACCCTGAAAAAACAGATGTGTGAAACGAAAACAACAAAATGTTTTCTTTAAGCATGGTTACACTTGTTTAATTGGATTGTTACATTCTTTACAACATGTACTGTAGTTTGGTCAGCTACATGGGACGGCCCCTTCAACTTTTAGTGTACTTTGAAATATGCATTTGTTTTTGGTGGATGCCAAAAATTCACTTTGCGTTCCTCATGTAAGTCCTTTCCCCCCACAAAATGAGTATTTTGTGCTTTATGGTAATACTGTATCTCACTGTACAATTTCAGAACCCAGTAAAACTGACCAGCATTTTAAAATTAGAGAGCATTTAAACAATAAGAAGATCGTTTCCAAGGTCAGAATTTGATGTTTGTTTAATACTGTACTGTTTGCATTGCAGTAAGAGAGTTAAAATCTTCAGAGTAGGCATATCAAATGCCGGTAACATTGAAAACTAACTTATACAGTAGTTTCAATAAATCATCATCATTTATGTTTTACGTAAATACCGGTCTCCACTTAAGGGGGCATCGCAATACTTTACAGTCAGTTTGGGAACAATTAAATATAATTATTTTGTTACACAAGAGACAGACAGGAAAAGCCAGGATTATAATAATACATGGTTGCATTAAATAGGTCCAGGGTGGGCAACCCTGTCGCCATTCGCCACTTGTGGCGAATTGGCAGTCAAAGTGTGGCGAAGTGTGTCAAGAGCGACTCCCCCCAACCCCCCCCCCCCCCCCCTGCATGCGCGACTCTTCCTGCCAAGGGCTTGTTCAGCGCTGCCATTCCAACTCAGCGCGATGCCAACCACAACATGGCCGTTGCATAGGTTCAGGAGACAGAGTGAGGAGGGTGTATAATGAAATCCTGAAGCACCAATCAGGTTCCACATTTGAGCCATCAGCCCACCTACCTGACTCCCCTTCCAATCAGCAAGCGAGCCCTGCGAGCTTAGCCTTTCGCCCTCACTCAGCACTGAAGGTAATCGGGGCTGCGATGTCAGGAAAGTGTGTGCTATTTGAAAACACCAGCCAACCGGGAGCGAGTCCGGGGGCGCTGGGGAGCGCTGATTGGGTGGTGTGGGCGGGGCTTGTCATTGGCAGCAGGGATCTGGTACTCTGTGAGAGAGTGAGTGGCCGCCCGAGGCTCGGAGCCCCTGGCCAGACCGACCAATGGAGCTCAAGAATATAGTAGCCAACACTGTGCTGGTGTGTGTGTGCTGGTGTCTGTGTGTGCTGGTGTGTGTGTGTGCTGGTGTGTGTGTGTGCTGGTGTGTGTGTGTGCTGGTGTGTGCTGGTGTGTGTGTGTGCTGGTGTGTGTGTGTGCTGGTGTGTGTGTGTGTGTGTGTGTGTGTGTGTGTGTGTGTGTGTGTGTGTGTGTGTGTGTGTGTGTGTGTGTGTGTGTGTGTGTGTGTGTGTGTGTGTGCTGGTGTGTGTGTGCTGGTGTGTGTGTGTGCTGGTGTGTGTGTGTGTGCTGCTGTGTGTGTGTGCTGGTGTGTGTGCAGGTGTGTGCGTGCTGGTGCGTGCGTGCTGGTGTGTGCGTGCTGGTGTGCTGGTGTGTGCGTGCTGGTGCGTGCGTGCTGGTGTGTGCGTGCTGGTGTGCTGGTGCGTGCATGCTGGTGTGTGCGTCCTCTCTCTCTCCCCCCCCTCTCTCTCTCTCCATCCCTCTCTCTCCCCCCCTCTCTCTCTTCCCCCTCTCTCTCTCCCCCCCTCTCTCTCTCCCCCCTCTCTCTCTCCCCCCCTCTCTCTCTCCCCCCCCTCTCTCTCTCCCCGCCTCTCTCTCTACCCCCCTCTCTCTCTCCCCCCCTCTCTCTCACTTCCCCCCCTCTCGCTCTCTCTCTTTCCCCCCTCTCTCTCTCTTCCCCCCCCTCTCTCTCCCCTCCCCTCTCTCTCTCTTCCCCCCTCAGGTTTATTATAACTTTCAAGTTTCATGTTTAAAGGGTTAAACCTAGGTGATTGATGGTTTTTTTGTTTTGTTTTGTTTGTTTTTTACCCAAATCTGACACCAATAAGGATTAATTTAAAAACATTATGAGCTAATGGTTGGGGTTGATTTCCTTTCCCCTTTGTCTGTTGTTACTGTGTGCACAGCAAGTACTTGCCGTCACACACAGCCCCCTCTCCCCTTATCTTTATCATCTCTCTGATGAGGACAAGATATGCACAGGGTAAAGAAAACACTTGGTTGACAAGCACTTCCCTATTCAGCGCCCCCTAATAAATTGAACTAGTTAATTGGCTGTCAAAGTGTGGCGAATTGAGTACTACTAGTTGTTTCCCATTGTAATGGGAAGCGTGGTGGCAAGTGAGAGTCCCCTCGTGCCCCTCTCCGCCCCCCCTTCCTCCCGGCAAGTGCGAGTACGCCGGCGGCGGCACTAGTGCTGGGAGAAGTACGTCGTTCACTACGGCCTTCCAAACCGCCTTCACTCAGACCAAGGTCGAGATTTTGAGAGTACGCTGATCCGAGAATTGCTCAAAATGTTGAACATTGCTAAATCACGAACGACCCCGTACCATCCCGAGGGAGATGCTTTGCCAGAACGATTTAATCGAACCTTGCTGGACATGCAAGGAACTCTAAAGGGTGCTCAGAAGACTGAATGGAGTCGACACGTAGAGGCCCTGGTTCACGCGTACAACTGTACCCGACACGAGTCAACTGGATTCTCCCTATACTTCCTCATGTTCGGACGAGAGGCGAGACTGCCAGTAGATGTACGCCTTCGAGTCTCGACGGATGGGATACACAATGCTACCCATTTCAAATACGTGCAAAGACTTAAAGACAGCTTGCAGCAGGCCTATCAACAGGCTGAGAAGTCTACAGCTAAGCTGAATGCTGACAATAAAAGGCGATACGACCATAAGGTCAAATATCGGGAACTTCGTCCTGGAGACGATGTGTTGCTTCGCAATTTGGGTGTCCCGGGAAAACATAAATTGGCTGACCAATGGAGAGACGGTGTATATGAAATAGAATCTCAGACGCCTGGCCTCCCGGTCTATCGCATCAAGGACACTAAAGGCCGGGTAAAGGTATGGCACTGTAATCATCTTCTCCCCATTCCACAAGTGGGAGATGAGGAAGCAGAAATATTGGCCACACCACTGAACGGCGAGTCCGATGTCTCAGAAATTGATCAAGAGACTGTACATGATCATTCCAACTCTGAAAATCCGGAAGATCCTATGGAAGGGCCCTCTCAAAGGGATCCTCCCCATGGAGGGGCATCTCCCGGAGGAGCTACGGGTAAAGGGCCCTGTAGGCCAACGCCTACTAAGGTGGCTCCAGCGGGCCAGCCTTTGGATCCACAGAGCCCGTGCTTTGTGCCGAACAGAGACTGTTCAGAGACATTTCTCCCCTCAAGGGAAGAGGCTGAGCCTCAGGGCTGTACTTATTACTCCCCAGAGGGAGTTACTGAAGAACAGCTCCGTAGGAGCCAAAGAGTAAGGTACCCTCCAAACCGGGTAACCTATGATCAAATTGGGGCACTCCATTATGAGGCTCAGCAGTGGGCTCGCAGCAAAGTGCAGTCCGTCATTGTGATGTTCAATGAAATGTACAATCTAATGTAGAGCGGACGAGTTAAGATTTGTATTTTATCATTGCATTTTTATTATATAATGGTGCCATGCAAATTTTCATTATATAACTTCTGTACATAGTTATATTCAGTTGTGTCCCAAGCGAGGACGTTGGGGTTTTTACCAGGGGGAGGATGTAGCCATGTCCCCCTCTGCCTGTTGCCCCCCCCCTCACCTTGCTGGCGATCGCGGGTGCCGCCTAGCCCCATGGCGGACCCGTCGGTGGTTGCAGGAGGGAGGGGGCGGATAGGAAACGAGTGCGGAGGTTGCCGGGGACGCGTGCGGCCGGTTGTTAGGGCCGCGGTCGCGTTGTTAGGGCTCCCGGCGGGTCCCGGTGCAGGGCGCCGCCATATTGGATTGCGCACGCATGCGCAGTGGGGATTTCGGCACGGTGACCGGCAGGGAAGTTCGCGCATGTGCAGGACAAGCTCGCGAACACTAGCCTACCAGGAGAGGGCTCTAAGCAGGGACTACGAGTCCCATGAGCCTTAGGGGACCCCACGTGTCGCATGGGAGCCAATAGGGATTAGGATCTCCCTGCAGAGGGGCTTTTTGATAAATTTCGCGCGCTGAGCCCACGTTAGCAGTCTGGACCAGGAAGAGCTAGGGGAAGGAGGTGAGTGCAGGGGTCTGTGACCCACTGCATTAGGCCAGCAGCCCCCTAGGCCCCAGTTAGGTCCTGAGCCCCTCACAGCTTGTGGTGCTACAGGGACAGGCCTTAGGTTAGGGACCCTGTCACATTAGTATCAGTGATAGTTAGGGATCCAGCGGACGCTGCGCTCCCTGAGAAGAGACTTGGGCTCAAGCCTATGCCCAAAGAGACAGAGACTATCTCCTGGGTGGGATCGCCCCTGGCGGACCCTCATGCAAGGAAGGACCGGATCGCAGACGGAACCACCAAGCGGCGGATCCTTTTCGAAGTTGCTTGCAGGCCTGAGTGCAGGAGCACTCGGCAGGTACCTTTATAAGTGCACCAACAAATCACCTAAAAATATATCTATACTCTCACATAGTGGCAGCGCTGACTACGGGACAAAGGGGTTAACTGTGGACACGGTGTGGGGGTACACGGTGGTTGGTGTAAGGTACACTCCTAGTGGAGTGAAAGACACTTTGGACTGCGTTATATGTTGTGGAGTTACCCCCTAGGGGATATAGTATTATAACGTGCATAATGGTTACTGATAAGTAAAGTGTGTGATTATTTCTGCATATATATAAACTGGTTATATACATCTTCGTGTATGTACTTATTGTATATGTGGGTCCTGTGTAGGCAACCTTCTACATTCCTAGAACCCTACACAGGTGGAGGCGCTGCAAACCAGATCGAGCCAAAGGACTCACCCCAGGTTCCCAACAAGTGGAGGCTCAGGCTCTTGTGAACCTACAGGTATATGCACCACACCTGGTAACACATAGGGTTCCACCCACACACACTATATCTGTGCTTGGGATAGAAGGAATACCCGTTAAACTTGTAAAGCTGGTGCCACTACTCCTGCATATTTAAATCCCCTTCATCACACGGGCCAATAGGATCCCACTGTGGATGATAGTGCTGCTTTCTGTTTGCCCACTTAACACCAGAGATTTCAGTGCCATTTCTGTTTCTCTTGGAGGGGGCGGTACTGGCGCTAGCTGTACAGGTATGTATCTTGACAACCAAAGGGTTCCCGGGACTGAAATTATTGCGGTTCAGCTCCAGAAATGCCCTGCTTGCCATCCATAGGGGGGGAAAGGAGGAGGGGGGTCAAACTAAATCAAGCAGGGAATAACAAAGTAAGCATTATTTTACATGGCCATGTTCATTGCAAGCTGAGAGATGGTAGGTTGCCGTTATCGTTCTGCCTTTAAGTTCAAAAGGAGCAAATTCCTAAGTATATTTTGTTTTTAAAACCTCAGAAGATTCACTGGACTTAGATGGACTTTTATAACAACATATAAAAGTTGTGGGGAGGATGGTACCAGGTTATTGTGTCGTGCTAAACGCTCTGACTTTTATCTTGTGCTGCAGTGAATAAACCTGAATTCCTTCTGCTGAAATTGTCTTTTGTCCCTAAGGCCGAAACAGCAGCGTTAAAAATCATTTCAGCTGTATCAGTGTGGACATTATCCATTACAGACATTGCTCTACCAGTCTGACTGGTGTAACAGATGTCAGCATGCAAAGCCTGAAGGTCTAACCAGAATATGGCACAGGAAGTGTGATATTGGCAAACCTGAATTTCTAGTTTTTTCCCCATCTAATCCATTGGCATCTGCTTCAAAAGGGGGAGGGGAACTGCCCCACCGCACTTCACTGAACAACTTACTCCCCTCTCCTTTCTTGCAAAACAAGCCAGCAATGCACCTTTGATCTCATCTTCTGATTTCGTGTGTTAGTTTTACATCTCCAAGAAGCCGTTATTACGGTAAGCAGGGTGAAATACGTGAGGCAGGTAGTTCTTGTCTGCCAGCAGTTTGTGTGGGCCTAGGGTTTGGGTTTTTTGTTGGGTTTTTTTAACACTAAATTTGGAGGAACAAAAGCAAATACAGAAACGTTCTTCTGATTTGCTACTATGCACTAAGGCACTGTCCTCTGTTTTCTTAAAGGGATGGTGCCTCACCAAAATCTAACACCTGTTCGTATTTTTAAATTAATTTTTGAAAGTTTGTATATAAAAATGGTGAGCTCATATTCCCCGTAAAAAAGCTAGAGTACTAGCCCAAATGTTAAATGTTACATGGTGTACAATTGCCAAAAATTGGAAACAACCTGCCCCCCCATCCTTAAACCAAATAAATAACAAAATTTGGCATATAGTTTATATGGAGAAACTCTCAGCCTATCTGAACGTCTCTACCTCGTAATTTTCTGAGATTTGGGCCCCCTGGTTTGGCCATGCAGTTATATCCCCATATATAGATTAGAATATTTGGAACAGAGTGATACATGTGGTCACTAAATTGTTGTGTACAATGCTATATTTTTTACAAATGCTACCCTCCCCCACCTTCCCGCCCCCTCTTTTTATCTGTTATGTTTTGTTAATTCTTATTTTGTATGAAAAAATGCTCAATAAAAATTTAAGTAATAACAAAAAATAAAAAAATGGTGAGCTAAGACAATGAGGGATTTGATTTCCTGTGGCTGCTTCCTTTTATGTGATGTAACTACTTGCGCAGCCTGTGGCTCTCTAATAAGGGTAGGGTGGGATAAACACATCCTCATTAAGAGACCCCTGAAAAAACAGATGTGTGAAACGAAAACAACAAAATGTTTTCTTTAAGCATGGTTACACTTGTTTAATTGGATTGTTACATTCTTTACAACATGTACTGTAGTTTGGTCAGCTACATGGGACGGCCCCTTCAACTTTTAGTGTACTTTGAAATATGCATTTGTTTTTGGTGGATGCCAAAAATTCACTTTGCGTTCCTCATGTAAGTCCTTTCCCCCCACAAAATGAGTATTTTGTGCTTTATGGTAATACTGTATCTCACTGTACAATTTCAGAACCCAGTAAAACTGACCAGCATTTTAAAATTAGAGAGCATTTAAACAATAAGAAGATCGTTTCCAAGGTCAGAATTTGATGTTGGTTTAATACTGTACTGTTTGCATTGCAGTAAGAGAGTTAAAATCTTCAGAGTAGGCATATCAAATGCCGGTAACATTGAAAACTAACTTATACAGTAGTTTCAATAAATCATCATTTATGTTTTACGTAAATACCGGTCTCCACTTAAGGGGGCATCGCAATACTTTACAGTCAGTTTGGGAACAATTAAATATAATTATTTTGTTACACAAGAGACAGACAGGAAAAGCCAGGATTATAATAATACATGGTTGCATTAAATAGGTTATACATTCAGTTTACACACATTTCATGGACAGTTAGAGATATGATCATGGGCATAAGTAACATTGACATACAGGATTATAATTGTGTTAGAAGAGGTAGGATAGGCCTGCAATGTGTTGTTAGAAGAGGCTCTGCCTCAAGGATCTTACAATCTATAGGCAGGGAAAGTTATAACATTGGGTACAAGGGATGAGAAGGCTGGTGAGTTTCAGAATGCAATAGAACAGCTGCAACATTAACAAACATCAGCAAGCGGTGACACCCTTTGGCTGCCTTTCGGCTGACGCATTTGGGGCGATTCAGGTATTACTTCCCAGAGATTCTTTTGTACACTGAAACAGCAGCATAGCACAGTACTGGACCTCATAGCAGACATGCATGGGGAGGGACTGATGAGCTCCGGGTGGTCTTTGGAGCGTCTCTTTTTCCTCATGTTCTTATCCCCATCCATGCTGGCGTAGGGGACCGAGGCAGTGAAGGCATATTAGGGAGACATCTTTGGGGCGACTCGGGTGTTACGTCTCAGAGATTCTTTAGTAGAATGAAACAGCAGCATAGCACACAGCAATACACTGGGAAGCTGAAAAATAAACCTTTTAGCGTCTGCTGGTTCTGTTGTACATTACATGTCCTAAGGTACTAAAAGGGGTTTGAACTATTCTACCCTTTACTCCCTTTGAATTACCTCTCTGGCTGCTTTCCTTCTTTGAAGGATATCCACTAACTTGACTTGAGACTGACACTGACTTAAATGGCAGTTAGCGCCAGATCAGGTGCATTAACCCATAGCGAACCTTGGTGAAGCTCACCCTTTGTCTCAATGTCATCATACAGTATTTCGTTTTATGTTCCCTATTTAATATGCTTCTTCCCCATGCTTGGGGAAGATGAATGGAGCTTAAATCTAACCAAGTAAGGGGAACACTGCATCACAACATATTTAATATGAGGCAATGCCCACTAATTTCCACCCAATGGCGCCACCTTACTCCTTCCATTTCCCCCTTTGGCCCTGTGTCCACGCCATCTCCTTCAGGTCCTCGTCAACTTTCCGTGTCTTTCTGTTTGACCTGAGGGGCACCGTAATACCTGCCCACTGGTTGGGTATTATTCTAATCAGGGGCTTATTTCCCTAGCCCCCCGCCTACAAGCCCGGCGCCTGAATGTCTACCTGGGCCAGGAAACCCTTTGTCCTAGGGTGTGACTTATAACACTTTTCCTCAAGTACCCATGTCCTGCTTTTCTGTTGTGCTCACATACACAAGCAGGGTGGGGGAGTCTTTGATCAGGGGTTTTATTGTAGACCATTTGTCTCCCTCCCTGACCATTAACATAACATATGGGTTCTGAGTTTTTATACCAGACCCAAAATACAATTCATACTTTAATACCTTCACATATTAAAATAATCCGTTCTGTGGGTCTGAGCGGGCTGAAATTTGCCAGGTCCTCATGCCGGAGGACCTTTGCCACAGTGGCCAAGTTTCAGCCCTCCACGACCCCCAAAACCGGAGATACAAAAAACAAGTTAAAATCCCCCATTAACTTTAATGCAGGATTCTCCACCCTAGCTGAAATAAATCTCTGCTTTTCACTCTTTCCCATTGAAATAAACGGGCTCCGCCGCTATAGGCTTTCAATGGAGCAACTCCGCCGTTGAAGTCAATGGGCTCCACCGCTATAGTCTGTCAATGGAGCAACTCTGCCATTGTAGTCTATGGGCTCCGCCGCTATAGTCTTTAAATGGAGCAACTCCGCCATTGAAGTCTATAGGAAAACCACAATTTTTCACCGTTGCCCTACTCCGTCTGGTTGTTCGGAGAGGGCTGGAAATGGCCATGCAGTCATGCCGTACCAGTGACTACATGCGACCCAAATCCCAGCCCTCTGGTCCTCACAGAACCGGAGGTATGGGCTTACACATTTTACACTTTTGGACTTAGCCGTTTTAACGCCACGCGGCTTTTCCCCCATTGGAATCAATGGCGCTCACCCATGCATTTCCTATGCGGCGCCGCCGCCATGGGATTCAATGGGACCTCCGCTCCGCCATTAGAGTCAATGGCACGACCCTCGTGGCGGCAGCGACCCTTCACGGGGGTCCCTCATTCTCGGACCCGATGGTGGTCGTGTGTGGGGGTTCCTAGGGTCTAGGGGCAAAAAGAACTTTATTTCTGGGTGCCCTAGAACCTAAGATTCCCACGCCAATTGTAGTTGAACTTGAACTCAGTGTGATCAAAGCTCTCTTTAAGAAAATGTTTCCGCTCTTGTGGTCTGCGGTTTGGGTGGCTGCCAACCCGTTCCTGGAGGTCGGCGTCGAGGAATCCCCATTGAAATGGATGACTCCATTGACTTACAATGGGGAACCGCCGCTCCTCCTCTCGGGCGCCACCTGCAGGTCTTCTACCGAAACAGGCCCAAATCGCCGGAATCTCCATAAGGTTGCATTGGGCTGCAATGGCGACTTATGGAGAGCTGCAAAATGGAGCCTGAAAAGGTGGGAAAAGGGAACAACGGGCTATAAACACTGAACTAACATTAACCCCTTCCCTCCCGCATCAATCCCAGTGTATGTGTTGGTGCAAACACTGGAATGGGAACAATACACATTTACAGGGGAACATACATTTGGGTACCGAAGCAGGGTAAAAACACATTACTGGACCGCAGTCCAGTTAACCCCTTGCTTCCCAAGAGAGAGCAGGGGGTGGCCAAATGGGGTTTAACCCCTTTAATACCGGGCCAAACCCCCCTGTCCCATGACAATGATATGACTCTGGGTTTTTTTGTTTGCCTTCCTCTGGATCAATAAGTATAGATATAGGATAAAGTATCTGTCGTCTAAATTTAGCACTGGTTTAACTTGATGGACGTACGTCTTTTTTCAACCTCATCTACTATGTAACTATGTAATTGCAAATAGCACGTGTTCTATCCGTGACTATTGGCTACACTACCATTTGGCATTGAGAATGTATTTATACACTGATCACCAAGCTATCTTATTCTTCTAATGCAGCCGTGCTGTAATATCAGTCCTCACTCGCTCCATTTGGGAGTCCGGTGACAATAAAGCAGGAAAGGATAAGCAACATTGGAGCCTAAGTGTTACGAGCATATCAAAATCTCATGTAGTAAGAGAGATTATACAAACCGTTCTTGGCGATTTAGTCGGCATTCATCTCCTACAGCTGACGTCATCATCAAGACGTCACCGAGACCCTGACGATCGTTTCGCCCCAACGGGAGCGCTTTTTCAAAGGGGAGGAGGTAGAGTGCAACCATTTGGGATTTCTTTCATGATCATTATTTGATCATTCGGTATTGCTAGTGTTTATTCCCCATGCAGCCCATTATCTGTACTATTTGAATATTAAGGTTGAGCGATTGATCCAATCTTTTCTCCAGTTGACTTGTCTAGAAGTACACAGTCATGCATAGAACCTAGGCCCATATGTATCAGGGCAAAAGTGGTGCAGTCCTGGGCCAAAAAGTGCACCATATGTATCAACGATAGAAATAAAATGGAAATCAATACAATTGTTTATTATGTATGTATACATACACACACGGGATATAATCTATACATATACACAGGCAGTGAGGGGGGATTCCGCGCATCCATAAGCTAAGGTCTGAACAAGACTTTCATTATAACCCCCCTTTTTGAGTTGCTCATAACTCTCTAAACAAAATCACTAATCCGTGTGACATTTTGTACTTCAGGTCGGATTGGAAAGGTGAATTTTTGTTCAAAGTTTGAGCACAATTGGTTGGATCCGTTTGACACAATTTTACATGTCATATACCTTTGTTTTTCCTAGATTGCTGAAAGAGATGATGAAATCTGTTGCATGCAAGGGCATGTGGACAGCTTGTTCTATGATCTGAATAGCCTGAAGTTTCGAGGAGATGTGGATGACTCTTCGCAGAAAGAAGCATGGAAGCAGCTTTCCAGCATTACACAGGGGGTTCAAAAAATTGCCATGACAAATATCCTGAAGTAAAAGCAGCCACTTAAACTATGTTTTACTGCATGCTCTTTTTTATTTGATTTACACTCATTTGAAATCAGCAGTCTTCTATTTTGACCAATAAAAATTGATTTTTGTGATCTCTTCAAAATAATATCTATTTCTAAATGTTTTTTGTTTGTTTAAGTGTGAGATCTTTATTTTACTTGCATGTTAAATGCAGAATATGTGAATGTGTTTAAAATGTACATGTAAACATGCAAGGCATTTGTCTGATGTAATGGGGGTTAATTCAAATTAGTTTTCTAAATATTTTCTAATTATTAAATAGTTAATTGCAAATAAAATGCCCTGTGTATTTATGTTTTATAAATGACATCAATATTTTGCGTGCATTGGGACTTCTGTTGTACCTCGATCCTACGCTAGCTGATATTCAACTCGGTGGCAATTGACATTGGATTAAGCTCCCATGCCCCTCAGAGTTTAGTGATTGCCAGCCTTAAATGAATTCTTGTGCCTATTCACAAAAAAATCTGATGCACCCCACTGCTGCGAAAGGGGAATGGAATTTGTTGGTCTAAAAAGAAATACACGTAGGTGCTACAAAAGTTTTTTGTTTTTGTTTTTTATGCTAGCCCTTAGTGCATGGGCCTCCAAACTGAGTCGTCAAGGGCCGCCAACAGGCCGGCTTTTATGGATATCCCTGTTTCAGCACAGGTGGCTCAGTCAAAGACTGAGCCACTGATTGAGTCACCTGTGCTGAAACAGGGATATCCATAATAGCCGGCCTGTTGGCGGCCCTTGACGACTGAGTTTGGAGACTCTGCCTTAGAGCAGTGTATAAACAACGTACTAATCAACCATCTTACGTCTCGGTAATATGTAAAATATATTATTTAATTACTCATGCATCTATAATACAATAACACTTATGAGCAGATGAACCATAACACATGATGTGCCAATATTTAGAGCTATAGGCAATTATATGAAAGTATTCAGAAGAGGTGCATACCATGCCACATTGCATGGAAATCAGATATCGTGGGGCCCAGGACAAATAACAGGAGAACCGCCCTGGCCTGTTAATTCACCTCTCACAACGGTGCACTTGCGGTACCTGAGGGGGATGGGGGGAATTATTCATCTGTGGGTGGAAGTAATGTGCCTGGAAGAGGGGTAGTTGTGTCTAGGTAGGAGCCTGCAGAGGTGCAACTCAGTGGGGTATCACTTCCACACAGATCCAACAGGCCCCCTCTAACAGGCGCCTCTGTGGATCTGAAAAATGTTAGGGTTGCTGGCAGGGTGCCCGGACCCCCTGATGAACTGGACCTGGGACAGTAGTCCCTTCTGTCCCCATCCCTGTCGGTGACTGTGCCACTGACACACACACACACACACACACACACACACACACACACACAGCCACTGACCCCCCCCCTCCCCACACACACACACACACAGAGAGAGCCACTGACCCACCCACACACACAGAGCCACTGACCCACACACACACACACACTGACCCACACACACACAGAGCCACTGAACCACGCACACACACAGAGCCACTGACCCACACATACTCACAGAGACACTGACCCACACACACACACACACACACACTGACCCACACACAGAGCCACACACAGAGCCACTGACCCACACACACAGAGCCACTGACCCACACACATACACAGAGCCACTGACCCACACACATACACAGAGCCACTGACCCACACACACAGAGCCACATGCCACACAGAGCCACTGAACCACACACAGAGCCACTGACCCTCACTCTCAGAGCCACTGAGCCACACACACACAGAGCCAGACACACACAGAGCCAGACACACACAGAGCCATACACACACACATCCTTCTACCTGCTCTGAGAAGGAAGCAGCTCAGTGTGCTCTGTCCTCCAACCAGTCCCCTGCGGCCCGGCATCCTGCAAAGCCCCGCCCCGGCTTCCCCCGAGCTCCAACCAATCCCTTGCAGCCCAGCATCCTACAAAGACCCGCCCCGGGCAACCTTCAACCCAGAGCCCAGCCGGTATTCTCCAAAAGCCCAACCCCCCGGCATCCTGCAAATCCTCACCTGCTACCGCATCTTCTCCTCACTGCCCGTGCGCCGCGCCCCGGCATCGCCCCATCGCGCCCCACTGCATCCTGCTACAAGAAGCGGGACCAGGGCCAAAAACCGGGACATTACCGGGACGGACCGGCAACCGGGACAGGAATGAAAAAAACGGGACTGTCCCGGCAAAACCGGGATGAATGGTCACCCTAATTAAAGTGCCTATATATATGCAAGGCCTATCCCAGGATTACCTTTCACCAATATGGAGCCATTAAGCAGTGTTTGGGAGATGTTACTGTATGTCAGAGTGACAGGTAAAGAATTTGTCAGAGAGAGAATGGGGAATGACGAAGACTGGGTGATTGTGAAAGAAAGAGATTGTATGAATGTGTGAGTGAATGAAATGGCTCCATGTTTGTTGGTGGGAGAACAAGGATGAGAGATAGAGAGCCAAAGATAAGAGAGAACCAGGGAGAAAGAGAGACAAGAAACAGATCCATGGAGGGGGAGAGAGCTGAAAGTGAAGCAGGAGAGGAGTATACCTGCAAGAGAGAATCTACCACCTGAAACATGGTATGGTAAGTTCACCCAATGCAAAAAATACTAACGGTTTATTTTTGTATAATTTACTGGGGTGCTGTTAAGGTGTGGCCATCAGGGCCGCGAACAGAAATCATGGGACCCAGGACAAATGAAAGGAGCAGGGCCTCCTCTCCCCCTGAACACACAGTGCACCTACCACGTAAAAATATTTTTTAGCGCACAACTTTTACCATATTTCCTGGATAGTAAGACGCACTTTTTTTTCCCTTTTTCACATGGCTGAAATAGGACTGCATCTTACAATCGATGTACTGAAAAAAAAGAATAAAAAACAGCTAGGGAACGCTGCTGGAGATGCCTGCCGGGTCTCCGTGCAGAGAGATCATGGCCCCCCTCCTCTCCCCTCTGTACAGAGAGATCACGCCCCCCCTCCGTGCAGAGAGATCACAGTCCCCCTCCTCCCCTCCGTGCAGAGAGATCACAGTCCCCCTCCGTGCAGAGAGATCACGGCCCCCCTCCTCCGGTGCACAGAGATATGCTGGAGATGCCTGCAGGGTCTCCGTGCAGAGAGATCACGGCCCCCCTCCTCCCCCCCCCCCCCCCCGTGCAGAGAGATTACGGCCCCCCTCCTCCCTCCGTGAAGAGAGATATGCTGGAGATGCCTGTCGGGTCTCCGTGCAGAGAGATCACGGCCCCCCTCCCTTTGTGTGTTTGTCTGTGTATCTGTGTGTGTGTGTGTGTGTGTGTGTGTGTATGTGAGTGTGTGTGTATCTGTGTGTGTGTGTATCTCTGTGTGTGTGTATCTGTGTGTGTCTGTCTGTGTGTGACCTATCATCCTATCCCTCTTCCCCCACCCCCCTTCCCTCCTAAACCCCCTTCCCTCCTATCCCTCCCTCCCCCCTATCCCCTATCCCCCTCCTATCCCCCCATCCCTCCTATCCCTCTCCTCCCCTTCCCTCCTATCCCTCTCCCCCTTCCCTTCTATCCTTCTCCCCTTCCCTCCTATCCCTCTCCCCCTTCCCTTCTATCCTTCTCCTCACCTTCCCTCCTATCCCTCTCCCCCTTCCCTCCTATCTCTCCCCCCATTCCCCTCTCCCCCCCCTCTCCCCTCCAGTCCCCCCCTCTCCCCTCCAGTCCCCCCCTCTCCCCCCTCTTCTCTCCGTCCCCCACTCTCTCCCCCACTCTCTCCCCCACTCTCTCCCTACCAGAAAAAATTGTGCACATTTAATATAGTGTGTTTTTTCCCCCCAATTTTTTTTAATAAATCAAGGGTGCGTCTTAGAATCGATGGCGTCTTAGAATTGAGGAAATAGGGTACTTAACTGTTTTCTTCGTATTGTAATACAGAAAAAAACATTACAATGGAATCTGTTTATTTTTATATTTTCAACAAAAGACATGTGACTGACTGCCTGGGTGGGTGACTGACTGCCTGTTTGGGTGACTGACTGTTTGGGTGGGTGACTGACTGCTTTGGTGGGTGGGTGACTGAGTGACTGGGTGGGTGACTGAGTGACTAGGTGGATGACTGGGTTGGGTGACTGTGTGGGAGAGTGACTGGGTGACTGGGTAGGTGGGTGACTGGGTGGATGACTGGGTGAGTTACTTGGGTTGAGTGACTGTGTGGGTGGGTGACTGAGTGACTGGGTGACAGGGTGGGTGACTGCCTGGTTGGGTGGGAGAGTGACTGGGTGGGTGACTGACCTTGATGGGGTGGGTGCTGCTTCCTGCTTTCTTGCCCACCAGACACTTCCCCTGTGTCTGCCCGGGGTGGGAGGTAGTCGCAGGCGGGGGGCGCGGAAGGTGGCTGGCAGGGGAGGGGGACGAGACTGGTAGGCTAATTCCATGGCTGCTGCCCGGGGCAGGAGGCGGGCGCAGGGAGAGCAGGGTTGGCGGGGGTGCGGGGTAAGCTGGGTTGGCAGGCACACGGGGGGAGCTGGGTTGGCGGGCGCACAGGGTAAGCTGTGTTGGTGGACGCTCGGGGGAAGCTGGGTTGGCGGGCGCGGGAACTGGGTTGGCGGGCACGGGCTCCCCACGGTGCCTCCCCTCCATCCCACAGCGGGGGGGAGCGGGACCACAGGCAGCAGGCCGGACACCCTGCTTACAGAGAGTCTGTCAAGCGCTTCAGTGTGAGGCAGGTCATTGCATGAGGACACTGGGGTAAGCGTGGGAGAGCTAAGCAGGGTCACTTAATCAACCGGTGCAGGGGGAAAGGATAACCTCACCTGCTCCTTGGGTTGTGGGACCGCTCTCCTCGCTTCCTCCTGCGTGCCGCCGCCGAGATGCAGGTCAGAAAATGGATAGAAGTGCGGCGCAACTGCGCATGTCCAATGAAAGGCTCCCGGATGACTTGTTCAACATAACTTTATTTGACACACACCAGGGCTACACCAGCATCTCCCCCTCAACGCGTTTCACCCTTACGCAGAGGGCTTCGTCTTGGACACCCTGCTTATGTGCATGGAGATCGCAGGCATTTTATTTCCCTGGCTTTTTTTTTTAAATTAAACGGGCACGGCCGTGCAGGGGGCCCAGGATGCCAACACTGGCAAACCCCCCCCTGTTGGCGGGCCTGCTGACCATTAAAAGCTAAAAGTAAAAAAAAAACACAAGATCAACACACATCCAAATTGACTAAAACCCAACATCTGATATCTATTAACCATTTCTAATTGTGCTGCATAAAAGCTTGCACATCTTCAACTATTTATAATATTTCATTTACATTTAAGTTACATGTTTGGCCAAAGTATGATGAGCTTTCCTACCACAGCAAGGTAACCTCAGATCAGGGAAGTTGTTACTTCTACATTTAATTATTTTTACCATGTTTTGCGAGCTGCTTCTCTATTTCAATTTTTCAGAGAGAGATTCTCTGACTTGCAAACTTAAAAATGTATTTTCTACTTGTCTATTAGCATATCGCCTTGGAGTAATGGACGAGGAGATAAAAGCATTACAGGGTGGTGACCATCTTTCCAACAATACTGATCCAATGTTATGGTAAACTCATCCAGTATAAAAAAAAATTGGGGGGGAGGGGGCAGTGATGTAATGTTTTTACATTTTTTAAGCGCTTTTTTCCCCATTATGGCTCATATTTATTTTATTGCATCTACCACTGATGTAAAGTTCTATGTACATAGGTGGCATTATACAAATAAATATATGCATCATGTACCTTTAAAATTAGTATAAATACATTATTAACACTTCTTACCTATTTCTAGTATTTCATTTAAATTGAGGTTTTAGTTACATATTCTGGTCTAAGTACAGTAAGCTTGTCCACCGTGCCAAGGTAACCCCCCGATCAGGCAAGTACTACCTTCTAATGTAATAATTTTTTACTATGTCCCATGAGCTGAATTCCTCGTGCATCTCTCTTTCATTTTCATGGAAAAATACTCTGCCTTGTGCTATAGTTCTTTATGAGCATCTAAGACATGACTTCAACACACAGGAAAAACTGCTGATCTCACTTGGCTTCTGGGTCTTTTTCGTTTACCATGGCTGTAATAGAGGTGATGTTGCAGCCAACATTCTCTGGATGTCTTTCGCCAGTATTGAGAGAATGCACAAGTAATTATATACACATTCTGAGTGAGAGGGCAGTGACAGGGCGCGAGCCAGTGAGTAAAGCAGGCAGGGGTGCGCAGGGGGAAAAGGTTTGCGCACCCCTAGTCTAATTCAAACATAATTTGTTTCAAAAGACATGGTATTAATATAAACCCTCTCTTGACAAAGCGCTGGAGGGGTGTCTTTGTACCTGCTCTATACCACGTGTCCACCAATTAAATAAATATTTTTTAACCCGATTTTTTTGATTGTTGCTCCCACATTATTTTGATTTTGACTGGATCCTGGCTGTGCTCCGTTGTTTCCTCCTATGGACTTCTACCCTTAATATAAATCCTATTGGATATTTAAGAAAAGACTGGTTTTGATTCAAGTAGGTTATCATGGAAAAACAATGGAATTTCCGTCATTATCATTGGCGTTCACAAACTTTTCTCGCCACTGTAGGTATAATAAGGATCACAGCTCACTAATAAGATTTCAGGTAACATAGATACTGAACTTCCACTTGACCCTTAAAATGTACCTGCTGGGCCACAGGAGAGCAATGAATGCAGAGTTCAGGTGCATAGAACCCACATTTTGCAATACTTAAATGTGTTATGCATATGACATGTTAACATTTTGTCTTATTTAATATACCAAGTGTTGAGAAACAAAACTTCATAATGTTGTGTTGAAACCAGTTTTGATATGGATGTACGTAATTTGCAATACGAAACCTTCAAAGATAGTTTACAAACTATATTTAGTGGCTTTTATATGTTTATTTAAAATAGAGATAACCAACTTAGAAATTGAATCAACGCTCTCCTAATATGTCAAATAGGTGAACTCAGGTGCACTGGGATGTGAACATATGTAAGAAACTAAAGTTAACACTAGGTTAACACTAGAACCCAGATGACTGCATTCAGAGTGTAAGTGAATAGTCCTAGTCAAGGCATACAATATCCCACTAAGGAGCTGTT
This sequence comes from Ascaphus truei, assembly GCF_040206685.1. Taxonomy (NCBI): domain Eukaryota; kingdom Metazoa; phylum Chordata; class Amphibia; order Anura; family Ascaphidae; genus Ascaphus; species Ascaphus truei. Next base: position 85,364,375 of record NC_134484.1, read on the forward strand.
TAACTCATTTCAATTGACACATTAGAGTGAGTATAAAAAAATAAAAAGTTTTATTTATAATTAATCACAGCGACGACGTATAAAATATAACACGACAATATTAAAATCCCCAGATAAGGCGGCTCAAAGTGGATAATTACTGACTGAGTTGTAATTATCAGTCAGAGCTATTAAATAGGATCCCAAAAGTAGGTTCTGATTAGAACCTGCTAGCACCTAAATCAGTATTCTCCTATAGAACTATAAACCCATAAGGTATGGGTACAATGCTCATAAAAATGTGATAATTATAGCGATTATTAGGGTGTTGCTACACATCAGTCCAAGGCATGGAAATAGGAGGCTGGAATAGAACCAGTGCATATATTAGTATCCGCACTTAAATACCAGCACAACAATTATTGTCTCGGAATGGTCTGTAAGTGAAATAAATGTGCACAACATCAATCCAAATACCGCTGGCTAGATAAACAGCACAGTAGTGGTCATGTGTTATTAGAACAATGCAAAGGGTATATATTAGTATTACCACCAAATCTATGGCAATGTAAAACAGTTACAGCCTACCAGTTGCTACCTAGTATATAAGTAACAAAATTGTATAATCGGTGGAGATGCAAGATCTCCTTACCCAGATGTTATAATGTAACAGAACCCTATGCAAGGAATATATTGTATCTAGTAACATGCCGTGTGTAGTGTAGCCAAATCACATAACAGTGTAACCAAGTCCCGCAATTGCTGAAACAGCGTGTGACAACACTCAACAAATATAAAGCACCGATGATACAACACATAATATTGGTATCGAGCAAAACTTTGCTAAGTGCTAGACTGAATAATAAAGGATGTCCTTATACAACCGTGTTTGTGTGTTTTTGGCAGCGGGATACTTCAAGGAGCAAGACGGAGCAGATTCAAGCCACCTCCTCAGTTGACACCACCGTCATCACGTCGTAAAACCATACGTACGTTTCGTATGTCTCAGCATACTTCGTCAGGGGAAGGAGTAAAGGTACGTAGCTGTAGTTGCTTTAAATACTTTCTCTAGTGGGTGTGTCAATCGATATAAACCAATCCACTATTCAGTGGGTTGGCACTGTCCATTACTATTAGTTCTAGCCCTTAGTTTGTCGGGATGTAATAATCAGACTTAGGTAGGTATGTAGAAATCAAAAAGTCACGTATTAAAAGTGTTTTGGGTCCCTTGACATAAATAGGATTGACAAAAGATTGTAATTAAATATATTATTATATATGACTAGAATAGATGGAATTAAACCATGTTCCAAGAGTGTACCGTCTATGAAGCAACTCACGATGATTTGGTGTGTGTTAGAACATGCTTAAAAATGAATTAAAAAAATAGTTGATGAATATCTACTACGGTGTTTGTCTCATCATTAGCTAGATGTAATTTAGATAGCTTGAATTCAATAGGATATTACTCAGGGGTGGGGTGATGGTGGTATTAGGCTAGCAACCATTGATGGATTGGCAGTAATATATAGTTCATGTCCAATACCTATAAGAACATTGCCACAATGTCCCAAATAAGTAGTCTATTCAGATACTTATAGTTAAATCAGTAGTGTAGGAGTGAGATATGATTTTATAGGGCCGCCCCTAGAGGGCAATACGGTCCTTAAGACTGTAAGAGTCCCTTAAAATAGAAATAACATTATAGAAGAGATGTAGTCAATATAAATTGAAGGAACAAGTGGCTTGGCTGCCCAATATGTAAAAATTGGTCAAAAGAAGCAATCTACTTTATCATCCAAAAACAAGCCTCCATAATGTATAAAAGCATTTTGTCGGTAGTTAGAAATCACACATTTATTTTTATTCAAGAGATAGGAGGTGCGAAAAATGTGCCTGCACTGGAGGTTAAAATGGCCAGTGCCATTCACACGTATTTATTAAGACAGGCATTGCCATGGTTACAGCTGATGCAAGTGGAATAATACGTCTAAAACTTAGCCCCAAAAAATAAGATTTTGATAGAAACTACAGTTTTAAATAGATCAATAATATGTTAAATTAGAGGTTACATTTTGTGTAGCTTTTTTTAACAGGGGATTGCTGCTTGAACGCCTGATTCATTTTGCAGGAGAACAACAAGGGTAAGCCATGCCTTCTTCCTGCCACTGTGGACTCCTGACTACATACCTTCTGACTAGGTGGTGTAACATATGAAGTGGTAGAGGTGGATGACTCGTATCACAGCTTTTAGGAGTTGGTGAATGAAATGAGGAGATATTGGTTTTTCATTACCAGCTTATTTATTGATGTTCTCCTGCAGTGGTGAAATCGCTCATCTGTAGCACTTTTAGGTTCACCTGCTTTTAGGGGGAGGACTGTGAGGATCCGTGGTGCACCTCAGCCTCGGCAGGTATCCTGCTTGCCTCGGACCGTGGCCGGGACCCCCGCACCATCCGTGATTCATGGTGTCCCCTCTCCTGGACCCACTCACGTGCCGGACGTGCACGCACCACTCAGGACCCACCTCATCACACATCGCTGGAGCTTTTCCCCCCACCAGTCTCTCACGCTGGAGCTGCAAATAACAGCCACCATTGCTGACGTGCCTCCACTTCTACTCCTGCCTCATTGGTTGCTTCCTCCTATTTATGCTCAGCTGCCCAACTGGCAAATTGGCTGAGCATAAACCTATGTTGCGTAGTGTTCACTGCTTCCTTGCTTCCGCAGTCCTGTCTTGTTCTTCTGTTCCCAGCAGCTCTGTTCCTGACCCAGCTTTGTATTGGACTCCACTCTTCTCAGCTCCTGACCCCGGCTACCAACGATAATCCATACCTCTCTAACCCCGTCCTTGGCAACGTACCACGACTTCTCCTACCTCTCCAAACCAGACCACGGCTAATAGTATCTGCAATGATCCGCTACTCTCCAACCAGGACCTCGGCAAGTATCACGACTACTCAACTCTCCAACCCCGACCCAACTACCTCGACTAATCTACACTCCATACGCGGCTGTGTGTGGCGTTCATATCTATCCCCACCTCGGACTCACGGTCACGCCTTGTTTGTAGTGAGCAATCCATTACAGGACATAATTTGATGCTGTGCTTCTTGTTCCAGGACAGGTTCCAGGAATAGGGTCACTAGAGGCTTTTCAGGTAAGGTGGGTGACACTGAAGGCAAATTCTCCTGTTCCGCCTGCTCTTCTATTTCAATCTTCATTGCTGGTGGCATACCTTTGCTGCCAACTTCAGGCATCTTTTTCGTCTTCTGCTGGGGATGCCTCTAAAAGATAAAACATAACAAATATATTTTACTTGATGTCCAATAGAACAAATATTGATATGTAAGGCATGTATTTGTTATAATGTTATGTTAATGTTCATTAAATAATGTTACAATCTTATATATTCATCTTCACTATTAGTGTAAAATAATACTGCAAGAGGGCAATCAAATTAGAAAACATTTAAAATGAAAAAAGGATTTCAATAGAAAGTTAAATCCTAAAAAGATCTTTAAGTAGCTTAATAACAAAAAGATTAGAAAATAAAATATAGGACCCTTTCAGTATAAAATGGGCTAGCAAATTATTGGAGATAAGAAAAAAGCAGAAGTATTAAATAAATTATTTGCCTCTGCATTTACCAGGGAGGAATCAATTGCAAAACTATTGCCACAAGAGGTAGCCACAACTTCTATATTAATGAAGAATTGGTTAACTGATGAAGAATGGCATAGGCAGCCTGATACAATTAAAGTAAATAAGGCTCCAAATGGTACGCACCCAAGAGTTCTTAAGGAGTTAAGTTCAGTAATAGCCAAACCATTATATTTAATATTCAAGATCTCAATTTCCACCGGCTCAGTACCACAAGATTGCCATAAAGCAGACGTGATGTCTATATTTAAAAATGGAGCTAGATCACAACTGGGGAATTACAGACCTGTAAGCCTGACATCAGTAGTGGGGAAGCTACTTGAAGGTTTAGTACGGGATAATATTCAGGAATACCGAATGGATAACAACGTTATTAGTAATAGTCAGCATGGATTTATTATTTATAGGTCATGCCAAATTAACCTTATTAATTTCTTTGAGGAGGTAAGTAGGAATTTAGACCAGGTTAATGCTGTTGATGTGGTCTACTTAGATTTTGCAAAGGCTTTTGATACTGTGTGTCAGGAACAGCCCTGACATAGTTTCATCTCCCTCTCTCCAGTTCCTTTGTCTGTCCACCGGGTGTGCTGCTGTTTCTGTCTGCTCTGGGTTTTCCCCTGTCTGTCTCCTCTTAGGTGCTCCTGTCTTGTCTCTGCCTGCCTTATAGTTTCCTGTTTCCTGTTCCTTTTTGCCTTTGTTTTGTGATCCTGACTCCTTCTGTTTCTGCCATGACCTGATCTGATCTGACCTGACCTTTTCCTTATAGTTCTGGTAACATTATTAAAGGTCCTTGCTATTGAACTAGCTTGCCCAAGTCTGTTTCCTGCAACAGGTCCCAGTCCTGTTCCTGAGTTCCAGTTCTGTATCTGCCTCCTGCTTCCGACCTCTGCCTGTGACCCCGACCACGCCGCCTGCAATGACCTCTGCCTGTGACCCCTGACCATGCTATCTCCCATCTGCCTGGGACCCTGATGACCCTTGCCTGCTCCCCGCTGTTCTGGCCAAAGAGGTCCTACCTGCTCCAGGAGTCGCTCCAGGAATATCCCCCGTGACACTGTGCCATACAAGAAGTTAGTGTACCAAATAAAAGAAATTGAACTCCGAAAAAATATTTGCACCTGCATTGAAAACTGGTTGAAGGATAGACAACAGAGAGTTGTCATCAATTAAACCTTACTGGACACCTAACAAGCTCCTATTGAACCCCCAAAATAACCACAACATATATATATAAGCATATGAGTGTCACAGAGGAGTGCTACTGAGCATGGCAATATATATTTAAAACCAGAGACAAAACATAAAACACAGACAGAGCTCAGTGCACATCCAGTGAAATTCATATACGGTACAGTGCCTAAATATATATGTATAAATATCTATTAAATAAAATGGTCTTTTAGTTTAAGATTTTTGGCCAAAATTGTTGTAAGCCCCTGAGCCACTGCACGGCAGACCACAATTCCAGGGGTCCCTAACACTAATATAAATTCTTAATAACCTGTGCAATACCAGGAAGAATGATTTATAATAAATCTGTCAATATTAGTTGCAAAGTTCTAAGTCTGATTGAAGCTTTTAATAACCTGTACATTACCAGGAAAAGCACTCTGTATTAGATTTGTCACAACCAAACTGCAAGCAAGCAAGTTCCCCTGAGTGGGAGATGCTATGGATATGTATAAATATATATATATATATATTTAGGTACTGTACCGTATATGAATTTCACTGGATGTGCACTGAGCTCTGTCTGTGTATTATGTTTTGTCTCTTGTTTTAAATATATATTGCCATGCTCAGTAGCACTCCTCTGTGACACTCATATGCTTATATATATGTTGTGGTTATTTTGGGGGTTCAATAGGAGTTTGTTAGGTGTCCAGTATGTTTTACAATTCTTGTTCAGCTAGTCTTAGCTGATTGGAGGGTGGCAACCTCCTACCTAATTGAAGCTTACCCCCTCCCACATTTAAATGGTTAAAAGCTCACTCCATAGCATCTCCCACTCAGGGGAACTTGCTTGCTTGCAGTTTGGTTGTGACAAATCTAATACAGAGTGCTTTTCCTGGTAATGTACAGGTTATTCATACCGTATATGAATTTCACTGGATGTGCACTGAGCTCTGTCTGTGTTTTATGTTTTGTCTCTGGTTTTAAATCAATTAAACCTTTTAAGGTTGTGATAAAGTTGTAAGTGGTAAGCGGATTACCTCAAGGATCGGTACTGGGACCCATGCATTTTAAATGGTTTAATAATTAGGCAAAGATGTTGATCCGTGCTCGTGCTTCCAATTAGTGTACTGTATGGTAAAATAGTAACAACTTATCCTCTTTGCAGCTGCTGTCTGTGGGAGCCCTCCCGACTCCACTGAAGGAAACCACTGTGGATATGGCAAGAAAGTTCCTCGCAACTGAAGGGCATGGGCTGGGTCACCAACCCTTCCTCCAGCTTTCTCCATCCGCATCCGCCAAGACAGGAAACCACTCCCCCTGGTTGAAACTTGGGGGATGTCCCGTAGAGTTGTAGGCTGGCCCAGCACAGGGGCGGAACTAGTCACAGTCCATGTGGGCGCGGCTCCAGCTTTCGCGCCATACCCCCCAACAGGGCGGGGTCTCTCTGTTGGCGCCACTCCTGGCCAACTCTCTGCAGATTTAGCATTTGCAATATTCTCTGCAACTGGCCCACGCGGTTTCCCAGGGACGCGGGAACCGCCATCCTGGATTGCACTGTCAATCAGATTCATTGTTGAGGTAGCGTTCGATTGTTTGTATGTTGTATGACAAGTAAGTCCATTTCGTGCCTCCCATTTCACAACACTGTCTATTTCAATATCCTCAGGGTCAGTACCCCAAGGTCCTAAGCAGGCCATACACGGCACCACTACTGTCTTCATGCCATTCCACAACAGGCTCACAAAAGTCTCCTCTGTAGCTGGCTCCTCTTCCTCATACATCATCTCATATTCGTTCTCTCCTTCGGCCTCCGTCAGCCATACTTGAGCTTCCGCACTGCGCCGATTCTCCATTCTGTCGGTCGCCATTAGAATACTGTGTCTTGAATTATTGTACATGGAGCTCCACTATGCGGAGCAGCCGCCACACCAATACAATAAAAATGCCTTGTGCACCACCTTGTGTACCTAATGTAGATCTGACTTGTGTTTACACTACCTCAGGCTAGGCTCACTCCTGCTGTGTCTGCTGTATCTCCTTCCTCCCAGTCTGTGCTCTCTGTTCACTGGTCTGGAATGGGCTAGAGTACTCTGGTTCGTCCATGCAATACTTTGGCGTCTACCTACTGTTGCTAGTCTAGTGCAGACCCTCTCCAGGATTCCTGCTCTAAGTTACCAGTTTATCCCTTTAAGGCGTCCTACCACTAGCACTACCTCAAGGGACTCGGACAGCTATAACCCGGCTCCAGATCTAACAATCCCAGGGCGTCTATGTGTTCCATGTCTTCTGCGGTCTCCCTTGACTACCCCTGGCTCCTCTTCCACGCAGCACAAAGTGGCAACAGACACTCTTTCCGTTCCTGGTGAGCCTAGCAAAAGCCTATCCTGTTGACAGATATATCTCAGCAGCGCCTCTAACTGTAATGCCTGTTCGTGTCTGGTCTGACCCACCCAATCTTACATTGGCCCCTGTGGTCTATCCAGCCCCATTACATGTCTGTGTATGGTGGTGCACCTGTAGGCAACAGGACTCCTGAGTCTCCCGCTATGCTTATGCAGGTAGATGGTCCTGATGAGGAACTCCTTCTTGGTGGTGAGGGCCCCGGGAGAGTAATTGCAGACTCACACCATGGGGTTCTTGGTAAACAAGCCATATTTATTGTGCGTGGTGATAAGGGCCAGCTGCCCCTCACAGTCCTTGTCTCAGCCGCACATTCTTCTGTGATTCCCTTTAAAAGGTATGCCCTCCCAATGGAGTGGGATTCCCTCTCCCCGTAGGGAGATCACCCCTGTGCCAGGTCCCTGGACACAGTTGGCCTTCTCTGGCTTGATATAATTTGATGCCACTAGTTACGGCACTAGTGGGCACCTTTTACTGGCTGCTTCACCTTGCAACATCAACTCGCAGCAACCACACGCTGCAACCTTCCACACTAACTTTAGGCAGTGCAGTGCCTCAGGAGGTAGGCACATCTCTGAGGTCACTAATAATGGACTCAGAACATGTAGCCACTCCCATCCATACATAGGGCACCTCACCAGGGTGTGAGGGCAAACCCCCATGATTACTGCTGGCATTCCTGTAACTTATCAGGTTTTACTGCCAGCAGGAGAGATGACTGTAGGCATTGTTAGGCATGACTACATAAGTAAATATAGTATAATCTTACTGGTAGGAGTAAGATATGGTTGAACATAAAAATTATAAGGCACTTGGCATTCCTTGTTCTCCTAATATTAATTTCCCTGTATTGATAAAGATTCTAGTCAATGAGATTCAATATTTTTAACTATGCACAATAAAGCAGCACATTGTTTGCTTTTTCTTTTACATTAAAATGTTCCTTTAGCATGAGTTGCTCTGTTTGCTTTTTTCCAGTTTGCTTAAACGTAAAGCTTTCTAGGAGCAATCAGTTCACATCAGCTTTATTCTTTATTTATTTTTACTTGCATGTTTTAGCAACATCTTTGCCTGTTAGAATTGGTGTCAAAATAATGCATAGTATTATTTTAGTTTTTCGCATTAAGTAAAAAATACATTGTGTGAGACCTTTTGATGGACAAACATTTTGTTTACAGCATACTATTTTATGTTAAATAAAAAAAAGCAGTCAAAATCTCCACTTACAAAAAAAATTACGGACAGATACAACGTGTTGTTGAGCACCTCTCCAATGCCAGATTGCAAGGCTAGGCATTCCGGTAAAAAGGAACAAATTATGTTCTCACCTGCCTCCCCTACAATCAATCTTAAATGCTGCTGCCAGAATCACTCTACTCTTTCCTAAATCTGTTTCTGTGTCTCTCCTTGTGTAATCCCTCTCCTGGCTTCCTATAAAATCCTGTATTACACACTCAATTCTCCTCCACACTTTTAAAGCTTTATACTCTTTTGCTCTGCCTTACATCTCAGTCCTAATTTCTTGCTATACACCATCCCGACTCTTGCGTTCTGCTCAAGGATGTCTTCTCTCTACCCCTTTTGTATCTAAAGCCCTTTCCCACTTTTCTCACTGACTGCCCCACAACTCTGGAATGCCCTTCCCCTCAATACCGTACTAGCACCCTCTCTATCCACCTTTAAGACCCACCTTAAAATACACCTGCTTAAAGAAGCATGTGTAGCTTCATGGCTGATAATAAACACCTCATACATAAACCTTGGCCCCTTGCAGACGCACTTACTAGAACACCCTGCTACTGTCTCTGTACGTTATTCCTACCAACCACTTAGATTGTAAGCTCTTCGGAACAGGGACTCCTTTTCCTAAATGTTACTTTAATGTCTGAAGTACTCCCCTTTATGTGTTATTTGTATTATTTGTTATTTATATGATTGTCACCTGTATTACTGCTGTGAAGCGCTATGTACATTAATGGTGCTATATAAATAAAGATATATATACATACATGTTCATACAATTGTGGAATTAAGTTTACTGCAATCACGACTCCATTCTGCTGCAGTCTCATGGCGACTAGAGTCTTTCAGATTTTGTAGTGCATTTTCACATACAGAGAATTGTGCTAAATGTCGACACTGACACTAATGAATACCGATCAGGGGTTATATTCTAATTTTTGGTCTAACAAACACCTCCTTTAAACCGGAATGAATATGACCAAGAAAATACATGACTGCCCCATGACTGCCCCTTCTGACTCATCCTATAATGCAGCATATTCATGTGGGTGCAAGTGTAATGCAGCATATGCATGTGGGTGCAAGTGTGGCTACTGTTATGTAGTGCGGCATGGTAATCTACAGAAGAATTGGTGTATATACCGTTGTGAGAAAAAGTTTGTGAGCCCCAATGATAATTACGGAAATTCCATAGTTTTGCCAAGATAACCTTCTGGAATCAAAACCAGTCTTTTCTTAAATATCCAAAAGGGTTTTGTAACGGATAAGGGGACACGCGCTTCTCAGCGGGTCCCCGCCACCTCTAGCCCCACGGCAGCCTCCTGCCCTGCCTCTCCGCTCTCTCAGCAGCTTACCTCCTCCACGCAGTGCCGTTCCTCCGCGGCGCACGCTGCATCTGCGTGCACGCGATCGGGGCGCGCGCACGGCAGCCTTACAGAAGGCGCGCGCACCCGATCCCTTTACTTGCCCTCCCGTGCTGCTGGCACCGCCCCGCATCGGCTGCAGGCCATTACTAGCTATCACACCCCTGCCTCTCTCCTGGACCTATCTCTGCGTTCCCTCAGACAGGCCTCCGCTCCTCCCCTTACCTCCATTGGTCCTTCCTCTTTTATTACCCATGTCTGCCCGCTCCGTCGTCGCTCAGCATAGCCTCTCTGTAGCTCCTGTGTGCAGTAACTTGTGCTTAGCTCTCTGTTCCAGCTCCCTGTTCCTGACCCTGCCCGTTTGGATTTCCCTGGTTTGATCTTGGCTTGGCTTTACTACGTGTACCTCTCTACTCCTGGACTCTGCTTTGGACATCACTACGCTGCTCTCTCCTGCCCTGGACCCTTGGCTCTTGGACATTAACCCTCCGACCTCTGGCACCCCGGACTTTGCAAGTATACGGTTAACCCTTCTCTTTCCAGACCCGGAAATGCAACTACCACACTCCGGGCACGCCCTCACTGCTGTGGGTGCGTGTTATACCCTTACCCACCTCAGTACTGGGGACTGGCCAGGTCTGCGGACATACAGGCGTTACATTATGCTGAGCCAAACAAACGCAGACCCCCCTGAGGTGGGCCAAGGTGTCACTATGGATCATTGGCAATTTTTGAGTGAACAAGTTTCTGCTGTGGCGCAAAAACTCTCTTCACTCTCCCTACGGGACTCTCCAGCTGTACCGTCCCCTCCTGCCCCACTACCTACGGGTAATTTGGAACCACGTATTCCACCTCCTAATCGATATGCCGGAGACCCCCTTTCTTGCCGGAGATTCTTGAAACAGTGTGATGTTCCATTTAAAATTTATCCGTCTCGTTTTCCCTCAGGTCGTTCAAAGATGGCTTATGTCTATGCTCTGCTCACCGGTGACGCACTCGCTTGGGCTTCCCCACTCTGGGAACACTGGTCAGACTTAACCCAAGATTATCCCAAGTTTCGGCGAGAATTTCAGCTTGTCTTTGACACACCAGCGCGTAGAGAGACTGCTGCTTCTTCTCTCTTTCACCTTTCCCAGGGTCGCCGTCCGGCTGCAAGATACGCCGTGGAGTTCCGCACCATCGCTGCAGAGACCCAGTAGAACGATGAGGCTTTCGCCGCGGCCTACTGGCAGGGTTTGTCTGAATCCCTCAAGGACGACCTCGCAGCCCATGTTCGTCCTTCATCAATAGAGGAACTCATTGCCCTCAGCATCCAGATGGATCAGCGCATTCTAGAGCGTCGTCACGAACGCCAGCACCCTCGCTTACTGTCTCCTATGCCTGTTTCTCCTAGGTTACCTCCCTTGGCTCTTCCGGCGTTGGACGCTCCCGAACCGATGGAAATCGGAAGCCAACAGCTTCGGGCCACTCAGAGAACACGCCGCCTAGATGAGGGACTCTGCTTCTACTGCGGTTCCTCAGAACATCAACTACGCCACTGTCACCTGAGACCGGGAAACGAGAACGCCCAGTAAAGGTAGAGGGGCTTCTACTGGGTACCATTTCTCCTTGCCCCTCTTCCTCCAAAGAGCTACCGAAGAGGATCCTTCTTCCCATAACTCTTCTGGCTCCTAATATCAAGGTAGAGGTTGAAGCCTTCATCGACTCAGGGTCTGGTGGCAACTTTCTGGACCATGATTATGCTTGCAATAACCGTATTCCGTTAGTAAAAAAGAAGTCGCCCATTGTCTTGGAGGCTATCGACGGCCGACCGCTTCAACCAGCCTTCATTATATGGGAATCTATTCCCCTCACCATGACCACCGCGGATGGTCATTCCGAAATCATCATCTTCGATGTCTTTCATTCCCAAACTGTCCAGGTTATTTTGGGACTGCCATGGCTCCAGCTTCACAACCCGCGGGTGGATTGGACCAATGAACTACCGATCCAGTGGGCTACTACCTTGGAGAAGTCGGTTTCACCCTGTGCTCGCTGGTCTCAACGCCTCCACTCCTTCCCTTTCTTCCTTGCCAGAGGTATACCACGATTTTTCGGATGTCTTTAACAAGACCCAGGCTGAAATTCTTCCCCCACATCGTTCATACGACTGTCCCATCAAATTAATTCCTGGAACCACTCTTCCCAAGTCTAAATCTTATTCCTTGTCTGTTCCTGAAACTGAAGCTATGGCGACCTACATCGAGGAGAACCTAAAGAAAGGGTTTATTCGGAATTCCACCTCCTCTGCTGGGGCCGGTTTCTTCTTCGTGAAAAAGAAGGATGGCTCTTTAAGACCCTGCATCGACTTTCGAGGGCTTAACAAGATTACAGTCAAAAATCAGTACCCCCTTCCTCTAATTTCCGAACTCTTCGATCGGCTCCAAGGAGCCTCTATATTTTCAAAACTTGACCTGAGAGGAGCCTACAATCTCATCCGAATAAGAGATGGTGACGAATGGAAGACCGCATTTAATACTCGTTCAGGCCATTATGAATACCTGGTAATGCCATTTGGCCTCTGCAATGCTCCTGCTGTCTTCCAAGAGTTCATGAATGATATCTTCCGGGACATGCTGGGAATCTTCATTATCGTATATTTAGATGACATCCTCATATTCTCCAAGAACCTGGAAGAACACATTCGTCACACTAGGATAGTCCTCTCACGTATGCGTTCTAATCGCCTCTACGCGAAGATGGAGAAATGCTTGTTCCACCAATCTTCCACAGTCTTCCTTGGCTATATAATCTCCGATAAGGGTTTCACCATGGATCCTGAGAAATTGAAGTCTGTTCTGGATTGGCCGCTGCCGAATTCACTGAAAGCCGAAAAAGCGATTCCTGGGTTTCTCAAACTACTATCGCAAGTTCATCCGTAATTTCTCCACTATCGCACTTCCCATTACGGCTCTGACCAATAAGGGTGCCGACCCCACAGTCTGGTCTCCCGAAGCCATCAAAGCCTTCGAGCACCTCAAAAAGGCTTTTGCCTCTGCCCCCATCCTTCATCACCCGGATACCGCTCTCCCCTTCACCCTGGAAGTGGATGCTTCTGATGTGGGAGCCGGGGCAGTACTCTCACAGAGATCCTCTCCACAAGAAAGACTATATCCATGTGGTTTATTTTCCAGGAGATTCTCTTCTGCCGAGAGAAATTATGATGTCGGGAACCGTGAACTTTTGGCTATCAAATGAGCTCTGCAAGAATGGAGACATCTTCTCGAGGGTACCAAAGAGCCAGTAGCCATTCTCATCGATCACAAAAACGTATTATATATCGAGGGGGCTCGTCGTCTAGGATCACGCCAAGCACGTTGGGCATTGTTCTTCTCTCGTTTTAATTACACGATCTCTTATATTCCCGGTACCAAGAATATCAAGGCCGATGCTCTCTCTCGCCAATTCTCTATGGAGGAAGGATCTAACGAATCTTCTGAGACAATCCTTCCCGCAAAACATATAATTTCTGCCAATAATTTCGATATCCTGGATGAAATCAATAAAGCTCAGGCTCATATTCCTAGGAGATTTAAGGTGCCAGAAGGTCGTCTGTACGCTGCTCCACGTTTCCGCCACAAGATCTTAGAGTGGGGTCATTCTTCGAGGTCTGCGGGCCATCCAGGCTTCAAGAGAACTATGGACCTTATTAAACGGACCTTTTGGTGGCCCAAAATTAACAAGGACATTTTTGATTTCACCAGAGCTTGCCCAGTCTGTGCTCAGAGCAAGTCCGCCCGACACAAGCCATCGGGTCTTCTCCTACCCCTTCCTATTCCTGAGCGGCCTTAGAAGCACATTTCTATGGACTTTATTGTGGAACTACCTAATTCTCATGGCATGAATACGATCCTCGTGGTAGTGGACAGGTTTTCTAAGCAAGAAAAAGAGAACACAGGAGCGCACCAAGGTAAGAGTAGTACTGTATAGTGTAATACAAAAAATAAAAAGTAAACACTTAGATATAATAAAACTTTAATATGTCCCGATCTAGGCGATGTCCTCTTCAGTCAGGCACCACTTGAGAGGGTATGCAGGGGCGATGTTCAAATCCCTCCAGATAGCAGTCCCGCACGCTGGGGCTGTCACAATTCGCGAATTGTGTAACTAGCTTCAACTCACCTTGGTAGCTGGCATACACACAAGTGTATCTTTTCCGGTCGTGAGTACCTAAACGGACAGGCATTCACAGACGGCTACGGGGGCTTCATTCCCATGCATGCGCACTTCGCCCCTAACCAAACTCACTCGTGGAGGCCAGATTGCTGCTAGTGCTACAGAGACAGCCCCAGCGCGCCGGACTGCGAACATCGCCCCTGCATACCCTTTCAAGTGGTGCCTGACTGAAGAGGACATAACCTAGATCGGGACATATTAAAGTTTTATTATATGTATTATATGTTCTGAGGTGGGGGAAGACACCTCGAACAACAGGAGCTGCAAGAGGATAGAGAGGAATCAATTTTCCACATCCATAGGAAGCAAGAGCGCGGTTTCTCTGACAGGTTTTCCAAGCACACACACTTCGTACCCCTCAAGGGTCTTCCTAATTCAGCCACCCTGGCGGATATTTTTTCGAAAGAAATTTTTAGGTTACACGGCGTACCACTTTCCATTGTGTCTGACAGAGGTAAGCAATTTATCTCTAAATTTTGGCGAGCGTTCTCACAAAGACTCGGCATTTCCCTCCTCTTCTCCTCAAGTTACCATCTGCAGACCAACGGCCAGACGGAAAGAATGAATCAAACCTTGGAGCAGTATCTCAGATGTTTTGTATTTGAGTATCAAGACAATTGGGTGGACTTATTACCCTGGTCAGAGTTCGCTATTAATTCCCTGAAGAATGAGTCCACGCAAGAGTCGCCCTTTTTCATCAATTATGGGTACCACCCCAGCAGTCTTCCCCTCTCCTCCCTCCCCTCTGGTGTTCCTGCAGCGTGTACTCATGTTTCCAATCTACAGAATTCCTGGAAGAAAATTCAAAGAGCCTTACAAGGGTCCATTCAAAGACAAAAAACGCAAGCAGATCGGCGACGTCAGGTGGGGCCTGTATACAAACCTGGAGATAGAGTGTGGCTTTCCTCAAGAAACATTAAACTCAAAACTCCTTCCCAGAAGCTGGCTCCTAGATTTTTGGGTCCCTTCAAGGTTCTCGAACGGATCAACCCGGTAGCATATCGACTTTCTCTTCCTCCTACCATGAAAATACCCTCTGTATTTCACGTATCCCTCTTGAAACCTTTCATCCAAAATGTACACTTTCCGGATGTCAGGAATCGGCGTTCTCCTCGCTTCCCACACAAAGCACCCCCTCTCCGCAGGGAGTCCCTGGACACACAAAACAATCCTGCCTTACCGGCCTCCACGGCTCCTCGCCCCTGCCGCCGTCGCGGGATCACTCCCCTCGGCGATTCCTCTGCTCAGCGCCGGGCGTGCCCACGCCCTCCTACACGCACGCCAGCCAGCCCCAGACGTTATGTGCATGCATTCTCAGCTTACAGAGCACACGCCTAACAGAGCACTTTTAACCACTGCTTCTGCAGTGAGGCGTCGCCCCCAAGCATCACACAATTCTATGCAAATCAATGATTACACTCAGCTGGGCTGTAACACCTCTCTCCTATCAGGGTGGACTCCTTGCAGTCCTCCAGGCCTGCCCCCTTTTCCCATTGGCCTGCCCAGCTTTATTATGCCTGTGCTTCCCATCACTCGTCGCTCGACATAGTTCTGTATGGAAGCATTTGACTATTCTCTCAGTGACTCCTCAGGTATTGACGCGGATTGGACGACTACCCCCTCTGGCTCTCGACTTTGGCTCTACTTGGACTTCGTGACTTCTGGCATCCCTGATCTTGGCAACGGCAATAACTACTCCTTCTCTACTACCGGTACCGGCAAGTATTGTCTTCACTACTATACCTGGCCTGGCAACAATAACACCACACTCCGGACACGCTCCCTTTGCTGCAGGTGCGTGTATCCCTACGTCCCACCTCAGCACAGGGGTCGGGTCTGGTCTGCGGGCAGCACCAGCGTAACATTATGTCGAGCCCACAAGACGCAGACCAGACCGAACTACAGCAGTTTCTCTCTAATCTGCTTCAGCAAAACCAGGCCATGGCGGATCAAATTGTGGCACTTACACGCCAGGTCGCAGTACTCTCAGACAGGGTACCGACCGCGACCCCGCCAGATGTAAGCCCCCGCTCCGCAAGCGCAGTTAGCAGCTCAGATGTAAGGATTCCTCCTCCCAAGCCTTATGCAGGTGAACCGCAAGATTGTAGGGGTTTCCTAAACCAGTGTGAGGTGCAGTTTGAAATGGCCCCCCATCTCTACAATACTGATCGCAAGAAGGTAGCCTACATTTATAACCTCCTCACTGGCAGCGCCCTGGCTTGGGCTTCCCCGGTTTGGGAGCGACGTTCTGACCTTACCCAAGATTAACCAGCATTTAAAGCCGAGTTTCAACGGGTATTCGATTCCCCCGCTCGTCGGGAGATGGCATCTGTTTCTCTCCTCCCGATCACGCAGGGACGGCGAACGGTGACGCAGTATGCTGTGGAATTCCGGACTCTAGCAGCTGAGACTAACTGGGGACAAGAGGCTCTCGTCTCCGTATTCTGGCAAGGCCTGGCAGATCCCATCAAGGACGAACTCTCTCGCCAATCCAGGCCGGATCAACTGGAGGTCCTGATTGATTTGGCCGTCCGAGTGGATCAACGCATCCAGGTACGCCGCTCAGAGCGTCAGCACGCTCACTTCCATAACTTTCAAGCTCCGTTCTCCAGTACTCTCAGCAGCACTCCTGGTCCCTCAAGTGCTACCACACCTCTTCGTCCTGCACTGGAGTTGCCAGAGCCAATGCAATTGGGGGTACAACGCATCCGCACACCGATACGGCAGTTCCGCCACGCCGGGGGATTGTGTTTCTACTGCGGATCCATGGAACATCGGATTCGGGAGTGTCCATTGTGTCCGGGAAACGGGAACACCCAGTGAGTACAGAGGGGCTCTCTCTGGGTGTAATGTCTCCACGTCCCCTTCTTAAAGGTGAACTCCCTAAGAAACTTACATTTCCAGTCTTCCTTTCAGGCGATAAGTTCAAGACTTCTACCGCCGCTTTCATTGACTCAGGAGCTGGAGGAAACTTCGTGGATCTAGAATTCGCCAGGGTTAACCGCATACCACTAGTGAGAAAGAAGGTTCCCATTGCACTCGTCGGTATCGATGGACGTCCTCTTACCCCGGCCCACATCTCCTTAGAGACGGCTCCCTTGCTTCTGTCTTCACATCTACACAAGGAGACCTTAGTTCTCGATGCCATTCACGCTCCTGGGATACCCATCACCCTTGGTCTTCCTTGGCTACAGCTTAACAATCCTCTCATTGACTGGACTTCCTCCGCTCCCATTTCCTGGAGGCCGAGGTCAGACAAGACTCATCAACTGCTGGCCAATACCCCTGTTCCCGAAGTTATTCTACCTTCCGTTTACCATCAATTCCGGGACGTTTTCAATAAGGTACAGTCAGACCTCTTGCCGCCACACAGGACTTACGATTGTCCAATCGATCTAGTTCCTGGTTACTCCCTACCCAAGTCCAAGACCTACCCCTTGTCGTTACCAGAATCTCACGCTATGGATGAATATATCCAGGAGAATCTCAAGAAAGGCTTTATTCGTCACTCCAATTCCCCAGCAGGGGCTGGGTTTTTCTTCGTCAAGAAAAAGGATGGGTCGTTGAGGCCTTGCATCGACTACAGGGGTTTAAACCACATCACTATTAAAAATCGTTACCCCCTTCCCCTTATTACCGAACTGTTCGATAAATTACAGGGGGCCAAGATTTTTTCCAAGTTGGATCTACGTGGTGCCTATAACCTGGTGCGCATCAGGAAGGGGGATGAATGGAAGACGGCCTTCAACACGCGTAGTGGACACTACGAATATCTGGTAATGCCTTTCGGCTTATGTAATGCTCCCGCTGTCTTCCAGGATTTCATCAACGACGTCTTTCGTAAGGTACTCAATATTTTTGTTATTGTATACTTGGATGATATCCTGATTTTTTCCAAAGATCTCCAGGACCATATATGCCACAGCTCCTACGTCCTTTCCCGTCTCCATGAATACCATTTGTACGCCAAACTGGAGAAGTGCACCTTTCATATGACCTCTACTCCGTTCCTGGGGTATATCATTTCCGATGAGGGCTTTATGATGGACTCCGGTAAACTTCAAGCGGTCACTGAATGGCCAAGACCCAATTCTCTCAAGGCCATACAACGTTTTTTAGGCTTCGCTAATTATTATCGTAAGTTTATACAGAGTTTTTCCACCATTTTGGCACCCTTTACTGCGCTCACCAAAAAAGGAGCTGATCCTTCTGCTTGGTCATCCGAGGCCATCTCCGCCTTCGAGACACTCAAGGAAGCCTTTATATCCGCACCTATTCTCCGTCATCCCGACATTGAACTTCCCTTCGTCCTGGAGGTCGACGCTTCTGATTGCGGCGCGGGTGCCGTTCTGTCTCAGAGACCCACGTCCCAAGATAAATTACATCCCTGTGCATATTTTTCCAAGAAATTCTCGTCTGCCGAGAGGAACTATGACGTGGGTAACAGGGAACTTCTGGCCGTGAAGATGGCTCTGCCACGGACCACAAGAACCTTCTTTACACAGAGAACGCTCGACGCCTTGGTCCACGACAGGCTCGTTGGGCTCTTTTTTTTTTCTCGGTTCGATTTTCACCTGTCCTATATCCCCGGGACCAAGAACGTAAAGGCAGACGCACTCTCCCGAATACATTCTTCTGAAGAGAGGCCAGAGGAATCGTTGGAGACTATCCCTCCACATGAGAGGATTCTCGCCACATCTACTTTCAAGAATCTTGACAAGATTTTGCACTCCCAGAGACGCATTCCCAAGGACTTAGTCGTTCCCGACAACAAACTCTTTGTACCATCCAAATTTGTTCCAGAGGTCCTGTCTTGGGGTCACTCCTCTAAATCTGCAGGTCATCCAGGTTTTAAGAAGACTACTGATCTCATTCGTCGGAATTTCTGGTGGCCAAGAATGTCTCAAGATATTCTGGAGTTTACCCGCGCATGCCCCACGTGCGCTCAAAGCAAGACTCTCCGTCAAAAGCCTCACGGTTTTCTGTTACCCCTTCCAGTTCCCGACCGCCCCTGGTCCCACATTTCTATGGACTTCATTTTGGAGTTGCCCAGGTCCAGAGGAATGAACACTATCTTGGTGGTCGTGGACAGGTTCTCGAAGATGTCCCATTTCATTCCACTTAAAGGATTACCCACCTCCCCTGCCCTTGCTGATATCTTTACGGAGCAGATTTTCCGGATTCATGGGATCCCTTCGTCCATTGTTTCTGACAGAGGTTCTCAGTTCGTATCCAAATTTTGGAGAGCTTTCACGAAGAGATTGGGCATCTCTTCTTCCTTCTCTTCTGCCTATCATCCTCAGTCCAATGGACAAACGGAGAGAATCAATCAATCCCTGGAGAAGTACCTGAGATGTTTTATATCCGATTTCCAGGATGATTGGGCTCAACTCCTCTCTTGGGCAGAGTATGCCGTCAATTCTGCAAAAAACGAGTCTCCCTTCTTTATAAATTATGGGTTCCACCCTCCCTGTCTTTCCATCCCCAACATTCCTTCTGGAGTACAAGCCGTAGATGAACGCATTTCTTCCCTCCAAACCGCATGGTCCAGGATTCAGTCTACCCTTCTCAACTCCTCCCGCAGATCGAAACTACAGGCCGATCGTCGTCGTCGTTCGGCGCCCAGTTACAAACCAGGGGATTTGGTATGGCTCTCCTCTAGGAATATCCACCTCAAGGTACCATCTCCTAAACTGGCACCTAAGTTCCTGGGTCCCTTCCCTATTTGTGAACAAATCAATCCCGTGGCATTCCGGCTCCAACTACCACCCAGTATGAAGATTCCCAATGTCTTCCATGTGTCCCTCTTAAAACCATTTATCTCCAGTCACTTCTTTCCGGATCAGACTCATAAACCGGATCCCATTACTGTACAAAATAACGAGGAATACGAAGTTCACTCTCTTTTGGATTCTCGCCTATCCAGGGGTCAGCTTCAGTTCTTGGTGCAGTGGAAGGGCTTTGGCCCTGAAGAGAGATCCTGGGTACCTTCAAAGGACATTCATGCCCCGGCCCTTATTAAGTCCTTCAGGAAAAAGTTTCCAGAGAAACCGTTCTTGGACCGTCCTGAGGCCATTCCTGAAGAGGGGGGTACTGTCAGGAATTGGCGTTCTCCTCGCTTCCCACACAAAGCACTCCCTCTCCGCAGGGAGTCCCTGGACACACAAAACAATCCTGCCTTACCGGCCTCCACGGCTCCTCGCCCCTGCCGCCGTTGCGGGATCACTCCCCTCGGCGATTCCTCTGCTCAGCGCCGGGCGTGCCCACGCCCTCCTACATGCACGCCAGCCCCAGACGTTATGTGCATGCATTCTCAGCCTACAGAGCACACGCCTAACAGAGCACTTTTAACCACTGCTTCTGCAGTGAGGCGTCGCCCCCAAGCATCACACAGTTCTATGCAAATCAATGATTACACTCAGCTGGGCTGTAACACCTCTCTCCTATCAGGGAGGACTCCTTGCAGTCCTCCAGGCCTGCCCCCTTTTCCCATTGGCCTGCCCAGCTTTATTATGCCTATGCTTCCCATCACTCGTCGCTCGACATAGTTCTGTATGGAAGCATTTGACTATTCTCTCAGTGACTCCTCAGGTATTGACGCGGATTGGACGACTACCCCCTCTGGCTCTCGACTTTGGCTCTACTTGGACTTCGTGACTTCTGGCATCCCTGATCTTGGCAACAGCAATAACTACTCCTTCTCTACTACCGGTACCGGCAAGTATTGTCTTCACTAATATACCTGGCCTGGCAACAATAACACCACACTCCGGACATGCTCCCTTTGCTGCGGGTGCGTGTATCCCTACGACCCACCTCAGCACAGGGGACGGGTCTGGTCTGCGGGCAGCACCGGCGTAACACCGGACCGCCCTCGGAAATCCAACCCCGTCACGATGTGAGGGTAGAAAATATTATATGAATATATGTTTATCCATTATTCCGAGAGTTATCCAACTCAGCAATGCAAACAGATATTGTACAGTAAAGATGGCGCCTGTATCCGGGAACACACCCTGAGATAATCCTGTAATGAAGACATCCGGCTGATGAAAGATGTACAAACAACAGGCTTATCAGCACGAGCTGACTCACGAGCTGATCACGCACCCATGCACGAAGGAATGTACACCAATGAGAGACGAAAGAGTGTCCCGGATCAAGATATAAACGGCTTAAGCCCAACCCCTGCCTCGCCCCATTGCTATGCTATATAAACTATGTGAGCTGAATAATAAAGCAGCAGTTCCTGTGTTACCCCTGGGATAACGCATGTACTGAGATAGAAGCTGAACCTGGTGTCAGAGTCTTTCTTAGTGAGCTAGCGCATGCATGATTGAATTTGGAGCAAGTGACTGAAGAGAGAGAGAGAGACCCTGATATAGTGAGATTCACGACCTCATTAACGATACAAGGACAATAGGAATACGAAATTCAGTCCATTCTTGATTCACGTTGGTCTAGGCGGGGCAGACTCCAATTCCTCGTTCATTGGAAAGGTTACGGCCCAGGGGAATGCTCATGCATACCCTCTCATCACATACATGCTCCACTCCTTCTCAAACTATTTCGTCGGAAATTTCCTTACAAGCCTTGGGAGGATCGTCCGGAGTCAGATCCTCAAGGGGGGGTACTGTAACGGATCAGGGGACACGCGCTTCTCAGCGGGTCCCCGCCACCTCTAACCCCACAGCAGCCTCCTGCCTCTCCGCTCCCTCAGCAGCTTACCTCCTCCATGCAGTGCCGTTCCTCCGTGGCGCACGCCGCATCTGCGCGAAAGCGATCGGGGGACGCGCACGGCAGCCTTACAGAAGGCGTGCACACCCGATCCCTTTACCTGCCCTCCCGTGCTGCTGGCACCGCCCCGCATCGGCTGCAGGCCATTACGAGCCATCACACCCCTGCCTCTCTCCTGGACCTATCTCTGCGTTCCCTCAGACAGGCCTCCGCTCCTCCCCTTACCTCCATTGGTCCTTCCTCCTTTATTACCCATGTCTGCCCGCTCTGTCGTCGCTCAGCATAGCCTCTCTGTAGCTCCTGTGTGCAGTAACTAGTGCTTAGCTCTCTGTTCCAGCTCCCTGTTCCTGACCCTGCCCGTTTGGATATCCCTGGTTTGATCTTGGCTTGGCTTTACTACGTGTACCTCTCTACTCCTGGACTCTGCTTTGGACATCACTACGCTGCTCTCTCCTGCCCTGGACCCTTGGCTCTTGGACATTAACCCTCCGACCTCTGGCACCCCGGACTTTGCAAGTATACGGTTAACCCTTCTCTTTCCAGACCCGGAAACGCAACTACCACACTCCGGGTACGCCCTCACTGCTGTGGGTGCATGTTATACCCTTACCCACCTCAGTACTGGGGACTGGCCAGGTCTGCGGGCATACAGGCATTACAGGTTTATATTAATCAATTCCATGTCTTGTGGAACAAAATGAGTAATTAAGAGTCAGGGTATGTGCTAAAAATAAGTGAAATCCTGGTTTTATCACCTATATTAAAGGGGATAATTAGATCAGGTGTTTAAATAATTAGGTAGATCTTGAGGTGAGAGTTTGGGAGGCCCCACCCTATATAAACATCAGAAACTTTGTGAGTTTAGTCTTCACCATACAAGACCATGGAAACACATCATGTCGTGATTAAAAAATAATCTCTGACGACCTCAGAAAATGAGTTATTGGTGCTCATCAGTCTAGAAAGGGTTACAAAACCATTTCTAAGGATTTGGGGCTCCACCAATCCACGGTCAGACAGATAGTCTACAAATGGATAAAGTTCAAGAACACAGTCACTCTACCCAGAAGGGGTTGTCCTACCAAAATCTCTCCAAAAACAAACAACGGCTAATAATCCAGGAAGTCACAAAGAACCCCAGAGTAACGTCCAAGGATCTGCAGGCCACTCTCGCCTTGGTTAACGTGAGTGTTCATGACTCAACTATCAGAAAAAGACTGAACAAGAATGGTGTTCATGGAAGGATACCCAGGAGGAAACCACTGCTCTCTATAAAGAACATTACTGCCAGTCTGAAGTTTGCCAAAGAGCACATAGATGATCCACAAGACTTCTGGAACAATGTTCTCTGGACAGACGAATCTAAGTTAGAACTTTTGGACCTCAATGAGAAACGTTATGTTTGGCGAAAAAACAAAATGCTGCGTTCGAACAGAAGAACCTCATTCCCAACCGTCAATCATGGTAGTGGGAGTGTGATGGTTTGGGGTTGCTTTGATGCCTCAGGACCTGGACAGCTTGCCATCATTGACACAACCATGAATTCTGCATTGTATCTGAAGGTTCTAAAGGAGACTGTCAGGTCATCCATCCGTGAGCTGAAGCTTAACCGAAAGTGAGTAATGCAGCAAGATAATGATCCTAAATATACAAGCAGATCTACAAAAGAATGGCTGCAGAAGAATAAAGTCCAAGTTTCAGCATGGCCTAGTCAAATTCCGGTCCTAAACCCCATCAAAATTATTGTGGCAGAACCTTACGCGAGCTGTCCATGCAAGGAAGCCCTCAAATGTCACTGAGTTGAAGCAGTTCTGTAAGGAGGAATGGGCCAAAAGTTCGCAAAACCGATGTGAGAGATTGACCAGCAGTTACAGGAAACGCTTAGTTGAAGTCATTGCTGCTCAAGGGGATGCCATCAGCTCCTGAATCTAAAGGTGCACATACTTTTTCACACATGGATATTGAATGTTGAATCATTTGTGGATAAATAAATGTTGAAAAAGTATCATGTTTTTGTGTCACTTGTTTGATCAGGTTATCAATCTATTATTAGGACTTCGATTAAGATCTATTAACATTTTAAGTTTGCAATATGTGAGATATGTGAAAATCCTAAGAGGTTTACATATTTTTTCTCACCACTGTAAGTACTCAAATCACTATACAGTGCAGGATACTCATTTTCGGGATTGTGAAGGTGTATAGAAATACTCATTACCTTCATACTGGCTTATAAGAAAAAACCTCGCTCAGCCTCAAATTGCTGAGTAGGGTGCTCCTCTGGGATAGACTCACAAACTATACTACATAGAAAAAAGTAATTCCAGTTCTGGGCACTCAGATTACTCGAGTGGTGAAATTATTAAGTAGTTAACAATTAGCATTTAATAGATGTCCGTTAAAATAATTCAGTATGACGAACCGACGCTTGGTAAAAAGTATCAAATAACAATAGAGTGCCAAGTGAATATGCTAAATATGACAGCAAATAACTTGATCAATACAGATAGCATAGTATATTCAAGGACCCTGGGGGAAATTGAAATGAATCCCCTGGTGTGAGAAGGAATAAGAACACTTGCAATAAGCGACTATGATCAAGGAATAAATATCCAGGTAAGTCACTATTTAGGCAACAAGAGAAATCTATGTGGCTTAGATATGAAAATAGTGGCTACTGGATAAATGGTTGGGGTCTGCAGCTATGTAGAACAGGATCAGTGACCTGTAAAACATACGTGATAGTCTGTGCTATATGCATTGATCTGTCTATAACAACTGCACAGTGATAACTCAGCTGGAAACAGTGTCACTATAAGGTAACAATGTACATTCGCCACATAGAATGTTCTTCTAAGGAGCTGATTCCGTAAAAGTCAAGGAAAGCTGTTACTGTTGCAGTATACAGACCAAACGTAATGATTGGTCTTAATAGTATGGAGCACAGTGAAGTAGAGTAGTACAGCCTAGGTCCAGTAAGGAAATCCCTGTCTTGCTAGTAGTGTACCCGGTAGTGTCTCCACTAGACGCAGATTGCTGACCAGTATAGCATGTGGCACAGAACCTGGGTGATTAAACAGTGCATGCTGTCTACTTCGCATTAACTCCAAGGTAATGCGAAATCCCTAAGTTATTAACCAAAGACGGAATTACAGCAGTATATTACAGCCGTCACGCAAAGCATGTAGTGCTAAAGTGAATTTAAAATATGAGGCTGTGGTGTTACATGGACGCCCTAGTGTGGTCTCTAGTCCCCTATGATGTCATCGGCTATCGACCGATGTTATCTATCTATCTGCATGCATGTCGCGTGTGTGCATGCTTTCTCAAGGCACAGTAGTTACCCCCCAGTGGTGCTGCATGGGAATTTTATAGCCGAATCAATTAGTCTCCAAAAGCATCGTTACCCCTTCTGATGCCCAATTAACCATTGCAGTGGAATATCTCAGTCAGCTCAGTTCACAGTAACAATTGCAACCGTGCAGTTATGTTTATTGGATTACACCTCTAAAACGTGATTTAGGGGGTGCTGGTACCTAGGAAGACTTGGTAATAAATCACCCCAGGTATTTTGAGGGGGAGATAAAATTGTCATTAATAATTATTACCTGTACAGAATATACTGTAGCACGAATTGGGGATATCGGAGTATCAGATGTCACTTGAACTTTACTCTCCCCAATACCTAATAAGTAGAATGCTAATTGTTTAGCCTCTCAATAGGAATATGTCACATTCAGAGGAAGTACTTCCTGTATATTCAAATCATGACTCACTGATTACACAATACAACTGATGATACTCACAATACCTGACCTTACAGTAGCCAGTATTCATAGTCTAATATTTAGACCCATTATTTATTTTGCCCTTCGGATATCTGCATGAAAAGGGTATGGGGGGATGGGGGGGGGAGAGACATGGCGAAGATTGAAAAAAAACATTTGTTATGAATAGTGATAGATATATACATAGTGAAAGTAACAGTCTACTGGCAGGTTCATTAAAATATGAAATAGGAGTACACACTACCATAGTTTAACTTTCCTTGGTGGCACTGTGTGAAGTCCACCAGAGGCATAGCGTAATAGAATATCGCACAGATACATCATTCATAGGGAAATACTGAGATTGGTACAGTCCTAAGTTTACATAACTGTGTCTATCGGACTGGTGTATAGTAGAGAAAGTTGTATCTAGATAAAGGTGATGAACGCAAAAACCTTAATTGAAGCCTCTTGGGACCAGGGTTTGTAGAGTATAGATCCAACATTACTTTTTTCTCACACCAGAGGAATATTGGTCAATACCAAAAAACTGGAGTGTATTAGTATCTCCATTAACCCTTTCGGGTCGAATGTCGGAATATATCCGACAAAATATTTTAGTTCTTGCGGTCCAATGTCGTATTTCCCCGGCATTCCATTTGCACTTCTCCCAGCTGCCTTACTGACCCCCCACCCCCCTCCCCCAGCCCCGCACTCTGGCAGCATCAGTGACCCCCCCCCTCTCCCACCCAGCCCAGCACCGATGCCCACAAGCAGCCCCGCAATCCATCAGCCTCACTGACTCCCCCCCTTCTCCCCAAGCCCAGCACGATCCAAATCAGCAGCTCTGCACTCCGGCAGCCTCACTGCCTCCCCTCCTTCCCCCCCCAGCCCGGCACCAGGCAGTCCCACGATGCTTCAGCAGCTGACACAGGAGGTATGGGGGTTGGGGAGGGGCTGTAAGTGTGGTGTGTGTGCAGTGTACTTTGAGTGTGTGCAGTGTGCTGTGAGTGTGTGCAGTGAGTGTGCTGTGAGTGTGTGAGTGTAGTGTACTGTGAGAGTGTGCAGTGTGCTGTGAGTGTGTGCAGTGAGTGTGCTGTGTGCAGTGAGTGTGCTGTGAGTGGGTGCAGTGAGTGTGCTGTGAGTGGGCACAGTGTGCTGTGAGAGTGTGCTATGAGTGGGTGCAGTGTGTTGAGTGTGCACTGAGTGGGCACAGTGCGCTGTGAGTGGGCGCAGTGCACTGAGTGGGCACAGATTGTGCTGTGAGTGGGTGCAGTGTTTGGGTGCAGTGTGTGGGTGCAGTGTGTGGGTGCAGTGTGCTGAGTGTGCGCTGTAAGTGGGTGCAGTTTTCTGTGAGTGGGCACAGTATGCTGTGAGTGTGTGCAGTGTGCTGTGAGTGGGTGCAGTGTGCTGTGAGTGGGCGCAGTGTGTGTATGTGCGCAGTGTGTTTATGCAAAAAAAAAATCATTCGATCAATATTATAATAATAACGCTCAAACCGCGTTATATGCGGATCATGCTATAACGGGTTGAGCTGTATGTGTTTGTTTTTTTTTTAAATTAGACCGGCTGGCGCACTTAGTGAAAATTAATTGGACCGCAAAGGGTTAACATGTCTTGCAATGGTAGTATCCAAGGTGTTTCTGATTGAACCAATATGTTCCAGAACCCGCCTTTTAAACTGTCATTTGGTTTTACAAACATATTTTTTCTGGCACTTACACACTGCCATATACAGTAGATTACTCCCGTTGTTTGACTGTTAATAAATGTACAAATCTCAATGGATTTTGTTTTGTTCAACTTCTGGAATGGTTTGGTTACAAGCATGTGGGCACATGCCTTACATCTCTGGTATTTAAATGAACCTTTAAGCCATGTAGGTCTTATAATTTGTTAAAAGTAACTGTACTCACATATCACGGATGTTGCGTTATTTTCCGCTGATAACTGATGGATATCTATGTAGTACTTCCCTTAAGTCATTGTCTGCCAAGAGTATGTGCCACTGTTTTTACAATATATCGTTAGCCAGATGCCATTGTTTATTGAAGGTACCAATGAACCTAATGATTTTCTCATCAGGACTTATAGGTTTTTCACTCAATAGATCTCCGTGACTGGTATTTTGCGCTTTTGTATACTCTATTGTTTTATTGCTATAACCTCTATCCCAAAACCTTGTTTTCATCAATGCAGCTTGTTTCAAATTCTGCAGATGTAAAGCAGTTTCTTTTGATGTAAAGAAATTGGCCAGCAGGTATCCCCTGAACTTGGGCCCTCGGTGATGACCGTTTGTCCGTAAAATACTGTTGGGGGCTGTGGATTTACGGTACATCGTAGCTGTTAAGTTACCATCTGCACTTTGAGATAAGGTCAAGAACGCTTCTCTCTTATCTATCAAACTCAAGAGTGAGACAATGGTTTTTGTTGTTAGTGTTTAGTAGCTGGGGAAATTCATTAGGCCAAGCCATAGTATAAGGATATCATCAATGTATCCACCTATTGCTCGATACAGGATGTGAAGGTGTCTAGTTTGTCTGCGCATGTGTGCCCCATGATATACCAATCTTTACTTAGGTTGGTGGGAGGCACCTAAGGCCGTTTCAGACGAACTACACATTATGTATCGCGCTATGGGTGAGATACATTGTTGATATCAATTAGCCATTCTCATTTATTTTAATGGACATCTATTAAATGCTAATTTTTAACTACCAAATAATTTCAACACTCGAGTAGTCTGAGTGCCAACAACTGTGATTACTCTTTTCTATGTAGTATACCTTTATACAGTGCAGCATGTCCATTTTCAGTACAGTGAAAGTGTATAGGGATGCAGTGTGTAGAAATACTTGCTTTCACTGTTCAATGCAGCTTGTCCATTTCCCACTGAGATACCAACTGATGAATTAGTAACTCAATTTTCCCAGAATATATGAAATTAAGTCAGGATTTTAAAGGTGCAGTCCCACCTATTACCAATGTAAACTCATAGCCAAGATATATTTAATAAGCTCAACTATCCTGACAAATATTTTTAAATAATTTGTACCCCTCGGCTGCCACAGCGGCCACAGATCGTGTTCGGTGGTAACGTTTGCTGAGCAGCTTGCAGCAAGCTACGCAGATTCCACAACTATCCTGATCTGTACTTCTTGCCGATGGAGTGGCAATGAGGTCTCAAAAAGCTTGACCAATCCCTATTCATTTTGCACTTTATGGCTTTGTCAGAGGAGGAGTTTAGAGACGTACATCAAGGTATATATACTCAAACTAATTAAGAATCATTGCACAAATAAGATATATATGTGCATGCAGGGCCGGTGCAAGAGTATTAGGTACCCTAGGTGAGCCTTCAGTCTTGTGCACCCCTCACAATTAATTTTAGAAAAATTAATATTGTGCATTAGTTTGAATAAACATTCTGCATTTATAATTACTGATTTATTTTACATTAAAAAGAAGAATATGATACTGATTGTACATTCTCATTGTACTGAGGGGAGTGGGAGGTAGGTTTAAAAAAAGGATTGCAATAGAAAGTAAGATCAAGCCTAAGAAGTTATTTAAGTACCTCAATAACAAATAAGACTGGAAAAGAACATATAGGGCCCTTTCAGTGTGAGATGGGCAGGCAAATTATTGGCCAAAGGGAAAAGGCAGAGGTATTAAACAAATAATTTTCCTCTGTATTTACCAGGGAGGAATCAAAAGCAAAAATAGTGGCACAGGAGGACGCTACAACCTCTATATTAACGAAAAATTGGTTAACTGAGGAGAAAGTGCGTAGGTGGCTTGATAAAATGAAAGTAAATATGGCACCTGGCCCCGACGGCATGCACCCAAAAGTTCTTAAAGAGCTAAGTTCAGTAATAGCCAACCCATTACAATTAATATTCAAGGACTCCATTTCCACAGGCTCATTACCACAAGATTAGCGTAAAACAGACTTGTTGCCAATATGTATAAAGGGAGCTAGATCACAACCAGGGAATTACAGACCTGTAAGCCTGACATCAATAGTGGGGATGCTACTTAAAGGTTTAATATGGAATAATATTCAGGAATACGTAATGGATTAAAAAATTATTAGTAATAGTCAGCATGGATTTATTAATTATAGGTTGTGCCAAATTAACCTTATTAGTTTTTTTGGGGGAGGTAAGTAGGAATTTAGACCAGGGTAATGCAGTTGATGTGGTCTACTTACATTTTAATACAATGCCACACACAAGAGGTTATTGTGAAAAATAAAGGAAATTGAACAAGGTAAAAATATTTGCACCTAGATTGAAAACTGGTTAAAGGATAGACAAGGATAAAGTTGTAAGTGGAGTACCTCAAGGATCGGTACTGGAACACTTTCTTTTTCAGTTTATTAATGACCTTGAGGTTGGCATAGAGAGCAAAGTCTCCATCTTTGCTGATGACACTAAATTGTGTAAGGTGGTAAAAACAGAGCAGGAGGTAATTTCTTTCCAGAAGGACTTAGATAGACTGGAAACTTAGGCAGGTAAATGGCAGATGAGGTTTAATACAGATAATTGTAAGGTTATACATTTGAGAAACAAGAATATACAGGTTAATTACAAATGAAATGGGGGGAATTAGGTGAATATAACGTAACTTATGGTTGTCCGCTCGCCAAATAAGAATGGTAAGAATAATAATATGTATTACCAAAATTAGAGAAAGGGGTGTGTTACCACCCCCCTCCCTAGCTAGAAGCCCACTGATAGATGCACTCCAGGGCTATTAAAACATAACATTTATTGAATTGGATTAAAAAAGGTCTACACAAAAATAGTGATCAAAAATCGTTAAATAAATTGTGATGTGAGTTAAAATGAATAGGAGTAGGTCTGGTACTGGTGAAGCTGACTCTCAGGTGTATGGCCCTAATTAAACCTAATGTCGAATAATAAAATACTAGACAACTACTAGGATATGGTTGGCAATAAATCCACCTATAGAACCTAACTATATGTAGAGCAGCTGATCCTAACAATTGTGGCTACTTGATATATATTGGTTATGATGTGCTGATTGTGTGGTGAAATGTTAACACTAACACAGCATACCTAGTGACCAACCAATGATTGCAATATGTACAGCTAACCACAAAGATATAATAACTAGTGGCAGCAAGGTAATCATATGGTGGGGGCTAAGCTAGATATAAACGCACTAAGTCTATGTATACGGTTATGTTTCAATATTATATTGTATTCTCTATGATCTGATACTTTCCACACCACTATATGTACATCTGTATACTATATAGACACAATCACCCACTGCCTACATGCTAAGTAGGGATAACTTGTAAATGATATCATAGTTACTCCTATTTAGATACATACTTCATTCTCTGCACCTAAAGGGTTAACTGTACACCCTTACTAGATATTACACACCTACCTCCTCAGTGAGCTATTCATATGGAACGTCTTTAGTATCTATTACCAGGGACTACACATATAGTTACTTGGGGACTATCCTTCGTTCCCTGTTAAAGCTACTATATCACCCATTTTTAATTGATTTTTATGTGTTTGCGTCGTTGTTTAAGGTTTAATAAAATTTCATTATTTTCGACCTATTCAGGTTTTTAGTGGTTACTGTCCTCCCACAGTGTTGGGAGCAGTTACTTTGTGTACTTATATTAGCCAAACTAACATTATGTTGGGGAGTATCTAACCCCCTGAATTCCAGCAGCTAAGAGTGCAACCAGTGGGGATCTTTGGGAGACCTTGTGATCTTCTGGCTTGTGAAAATTAGGTGAATCCTTGATAGAGAAGAATTTAGGAGTACTTGTAAACAGCAGTCTTAGCAATAGTGCCCAATATCAGGCAGTAGCTGCAAAAGCAAATAAGATGGTATCTTACATTAAATGTGGTATAGATGGAAGAGAAGTAAGTATAATTATGCCCCTCTAAAAAGCATTAGCAAGACGATACCTTGAATATGGATTCCAGTTTTGGGTGGTCTAGGACATTTGGTCACAGACGTTTTACTGCGACCAAATGGCTGCCGGCGCTTCGTCGCCACTCTTCACCGCCGAAAGCTTCCTCAGCTGACTGCTAAGGTAATTAAACCCCCTAAACTAAAAACCCTTACCCAAAAAAAAAAACCTTAACCTAAGCTCTAAAAAAAACCCTAACCGAAGCCCTTACCCTAAAACCCCGACCTTAACAACTAAAACCCTTAAATTAACCCCTACCCTAAAACCCTCAAATTAACCCCCTACCCTAACCGATAATCAAACTTACCTTCAAAGCGGCGGAGGTTCCAGCGATGAGTCGGCTGCTGTAAATCGGCGGCAATTTCGTTGTAGCGAAACGCCCGCGACCAAAAGTCCCGTTCCGGTTTTGGGCAGCACTACATAAATAATACATTATGGAACTAGAGAATGGAACTAGAGAAAGTGCAGATAAGAGCCACCAAATTAATAAAAGGGATGGAGAATTTGATTTATGAGGAATGACTAGCTAATTTAGATTTGTTTACATTAGAAAAGAGGTGTCTAAGAGGGGATATGATAACTATATACAAATATATTCGGGGTCAATACAAGGAGCTTTCAAAGAACTATTCATCCCACGGGCATGCCTTAAAGCAGCAGTCCAAGGTGGTGTTTTTTTATTTTTCCCTTTAATATGTGCATCAAGAAGTCATTGGCTAAGTTGCTGATCCATCCGTTCTCCCATGATAGATCTGCGAAGATTCAGTTTGGGGGTTCACTAAATGGCTGTCAGTGCAGCAAATATGGAACGTTCTGTGAACCAGGTAGTCACAAGATACAATTGGTGCACTGATAGAGAGAGGGCAGGGCTCAAAAGTGGGTGTGTCAGAGCCTGTTTTAGAAGAGGAAGGGGATGTGACTTTGTAAATGGTTTCTATAGAAACCAAAAATGCTTGCTACGTTATAATACTTTAAAAATGTCATTCAGACTTTTTTTTTTTTAATGCTACAAGTATTTTCGTATAGTACAGAACTGATTTATTAAAAAAAAAAAACATGTAGGATATTTCTTGTATTGCAGCTTTAAGGTTAGCGGAAAATGAGATTTCACCAGCAACAAAGGAAAGGGTTCTTTACAGTAAGGGCAGTTTCAATGTGGAATTCATTACCCATGGAGACTGTGATAACAGATACGATAAAAGAGGTGGGAGTAGCGCTGAAGGTTTGCCTAGGGCACCGAATACTCTTGCACCGGCCCTGTTCATACAACGTGGGTGCAGAACAACATTTGAGGACAGCCCAAAGATTATGGGGCATATTTACTAAGCATTATCTGCTTTAAGGCAGGAAGGCTTTCATGTCAAAGAGCCCTGAGGTGTCTTTGGGCACAGCCCTGCTTAGTAAACATGTATCCCAATCCAAAAACAAAAAGTGCATTACCATAATAAAAAAACACTCTAGTTTTAGAATTAAAAAAATGAAACAACTAATATAAACAAATCCATTGAAAAAATACAAAACTGGAAATATAGGAAGAAAGTACCAAGTGCACATTGTATCAAAAATAATCCTAATTTATAGAAAAACAATTAATTGGAAAAGCCTATAGTGCAGAGTTAAAAAGTCAAGTGAAATGATAAAGTCCAGGAATCAAGTTATAAATATGCAGGTAAAGTAATGAAAATTTTTTTTTTTTTTTAACAACCCACTTCAACCCAAAAACAACACAAGTGAATATTTTTGGACAACTTTGAAAAGATCTGCTACTAAATTACAATTGAATGGTCCTTTAAAATTATAATTAATAAAAAAATACATGTACAGTATAAGTAAACTGAAGTATATATAAATTTGAGGTATTTGTGAAGGCACATAAAAGGAACCGATTGCGTGAAACGCCTTTTAAGTAATTAACAAGCGCATATTAACATAATCCCCCCAAAAATCATAATAGTGCAAAATACCATACTTTATTATTATTAATAACGATTCCTACTTTACAGAATTATATAATACATTTAACCCTATATATTATCATTCATTTCGGCACTTGAATAAATGTGTATGTATGTACATAGCGCTTCACAGCAGTAATACATGGGACATAATAATATAACAAATTAATGGGAATAAGAGCTTCAGACATTAAAGTAACATTAGGAAAAGAAGTCCCTGCCTTGAATAGCTTACAATCTAACAATATATTTACACATTCAAAATTGATTTGGCATGGAAATATTAGTTTCTCTCCAATATAGATCGCTATTTAATATGCTGTAAAGCTGTCTTTGATTAATAATATTGGAAACAATAAATGTATGTTGCATGTACAACGCATGCTTCATTACCTTAAGCATACAGATGTACAAGATGACATAGTTACACAGTAGATGAGGTTGAAAAAAGATATATGTCCATCAACTGTAACCTGTGCTAAATTTAGACGACAGATACAGTAGGGCTCCGCTCATACGGCGGGTTCTGTTCCATGGAGCCGCCGCAAAGCGAAAATCGCCGAAAAGTGGAACCAGCGATTTTCGGCATCTCCAGTCATTCTGTGCATGCGCAGACTTGCAGTCCCCCCCCTTCTGTGCACACGCGAACTCAGCCACTCCCCCAAGCTCAGCCATCCCACTTCGGCGCATGCGCAGACATAGCGGCCCCCTTCTCGGTACCGCCATATTGGCGGATCGCCGAGAAGCGGGACGCTACTGTACTTATCTTTCCTTTCATTGATCCTATTGTTGTGCAAAATAGCACTGTTTATTCGTCTAAATTTTCTTTTCAATTATCCCACTATCCTAGCATTTATCGAAACCATTGGTATATCTATAGAAAGACTGATGTAGCAGAAAAAAACACATGTTTAATACTGCTGTACTGTACATGCCAGGATATTGGTCACCCAAAGTCTTTTTTCCCTTTCAGGCTGTGTCTGGCAAATGATAGCAGAATAATTTGTTTAGTTAGCAATCCATCTGATCACCATTTGTTAAGAGATTGCCCTTTCCAAACACTGTTTTTATGACATCTGATCTCTGGAAGATATAAGCATTTGAAATGGAGGTTAAAATCCATATTGTGAAAATGTTACTTAATGGGCAATTGAAACTTTCTAAGGAAGCCAATAGCATTGATAACCGGTTTAAAAAAAAAGAATGTGTTCCTGCTTTGTGGGACTGTTCTTTTAAATTAGTTGTAAGGTTCCCATAGGTTTAAAACAATGTACAGGTTGTTCTCGCTAGCCATTGTTTTACTTTATGACGGTCGGCATATCCGACACATCCCAATGCAATCCTATAGGGCCATATTCCAATGCCAGAATGTCTTATCCGACGCTCACCGCCACTTATTAACATGGGACTCACTTTACAACACTTTTACTATCCAACGCTACTTTCCAGAACAAATTCAATTGGATAACCGAGGACTGTCTGTATATCTCATGGGCAATATTTTATACAAACTACAATCTATTTGTCTCTCCTAACATTTGTGTTTATTTGTAAGGCGCCAACATGTTTCACAGCATTACTACCAAACACTTTGCATACAACTTAAGAAAATGGAAATTAAACATCACTGTGTCAATAAAATATTATGTGGTAAAACTTGGGAAATACGGAGTTAAAAATAATGTTTCTAGAACCCTGCCACTATCCACTACTACCTTTTGGGTTTATCATGTCTTTTTTTTTTTTTTTTGTTAACAGGGAACTTGAATTCAAATAAAGAGAACATGCCTAAAGAGACATGTCAAGTAAATGTGATTAAACTTTGCGAAAATGTAACTACGATAAGTTCAATTTGTATTTTCTAATTTTCCTAAATTACGAGCCTCCCGAGTGTTACACGCTGATGATCAAATAGTGAATTGTTGCAACTTTTCAGAACTTGGCCTAAGTGCTTGTTAAAAGGATGTAAAAAAAGTCTCCCATATTCCACACACTTGCTTTATTTATAGCATCGGATACATGCAAGCATTTTGAACGATAATAATGTAAATTACAACTTTGCTCCAGATTTTTATGTTACAAATGTGACCATTTTTTCGCAATATCCAATGTTCATCCATTTTCTGCAAAGTTTGTATTTACCCGGCAGCTGGCTCTATAACCAGTTCCTCCCTTAGGCCAAGTTCAGGGTGGCTGCTAAGCGACGTGTGCGCATGTCCGTCGCAATTTCGGGTTGTTTGGTGGGAGTGTTCAAACTGAAAACTCAACCGGCGCTACAGTCGCGTCACGTGAGCTGGTTCCAGCTCCGTGACACTTTCGCCACGCCCCATCATGCCCACAAACACTGCGACCCAACCCCTGCAGCCAAGGCACAGATCGCTGAGCTGCAGGAGCACGCGAAGGAGGCGCGCATGGACGCAAGCATCTACCCTGAACTCAGCATTACCGAGGCTGGTTTTATAGTAGGCGTGTGCAGCCGCGCAGACGGCTTTGCACGTGACGCGCACGTTTTGAGCCTATGGTTCAAACGGTGATGCGCACGGCTAGGGGGTGTGGCCATGACATCAGAAGGGTAGGACTCACTGTGATTGGCTCACAGTGTCACGTGGCGTGCCAACAGCGCGAAAATACAAATGTCATGTCTTTCCTCGGATCTGCCGCACCAACACTCATGGCTGTGTGCACGCACGTCTCAACTATATCAACGTCAGGCTCACACATGCAATTATCATTGATGCGCGTTCACGCACTATATTACAGGCCTGAGTCTGCATTGCTTCTCTCCCAGATTATTAGGGATTTGATCGTGCCAGTTAGGTGTCATATCAGGGTGCTGGTGGCATATTAGTGTTAGACTGGAGTATCAGGGTATATATATATATTTTTTTTTTATCCGGCTGCCGGGTAAACAAGATTGAACAAGTGCCTTACTTAACCGACCCGCCGAGTAATTAGCCTTTAGCCATATATTTCCTCCAGAATAGAGCGTTAATATCCGATAACCAACTGGATACCCAATAAAAAGTATACCCATTTATATTCCGATTCATTTTTGAGACGTCAACCTATTCCAGAGCGCAGCACCTGAGCCTGAAAGATACGAGAAACAACGCAACATGTAAAGCTAATTTGCATTAACACATGTCAAATATGAACCCCTGCATATGCAATAAGCATGATGGGGTGCACACAGGAGACCTCAATAAGGATACACAAGATAAACTCCTTGTCCCTAGCAGTGTATGGCACAGTCCCTGCCCCAGGCTGGGTGCAGCAGGAGTGGGGTGAGGCTGCAGTGTATGTGTGTGCAGAGAGGAGGCCTCCCCCAGCTGCTCCCCCACCCCCCACATCACCCGCCCCCCTGCCTCCCCCTCTCTGGACAGCGCCCCAGTGCATTGTGGGCGCAGTCCGTTGTTCATTTGCCATTCGACCTCGGCGAGGCCCACGCGAACGCGTCTCGGGGCGCTATATATTTATTATACCCCACGTATACACGGGAGGCTGGTGTGTGCGCGCGGGGGGGGGGCGCGTGCGGAGTCATCGCACTTCCACCTCTTCTCGCCGGGAGACTCCACTCACTCCGGGGCAGGTGTGGAGAGGAGGAGGGGGGATCTCGCGGCCGCTCAGTGACCGGTGCCGGTGCTGCTCCCAGAAGCCCCCGCGCGGCTGCAGAACGCGAGAGGGAGACACACAAGCAAAGTGAGAGAGAGAAGGAAGCGGCCCCTGCACGCGGCAGTGAGGGCGCGAGGCGGCCCCGGCTGGAGGTCGCGCGCCTCGGTGGATTGAGAGGCGTTTTGAACAACAAAAAAAAGCCGTTTAACATGGCGGAGATGAACCGCAGAACCTTGGCCTTCCGGGGGGGCGGTCTGTCCTCTGCGGGTCCCTCGGGCAACAACAACAACAATGGCGTCGGGGGGTCGGGGTCACTGTCGGTAGAGGAGACCTCGGCATGGCCCCCGAGGCAGCTGAACGGGGGAAGCGGCGGCGGAGGAGGAGGAGCGGCGGAGGAAGAGGAGGTGGAAGTGGAGCTGGAAGCCGAAGGCCTGCTGGATGACGACGAGGAGGAGCTCGAGGCCTACCCCGGGGTGGTGCTGGCAAGCCGCAGGGAGCACCGGCCGGGCGGCGAGGTGACGGACAGAGTGTCGGTGAGCGGGGACAGCAGCGACGAGGATGAAGATGACGACGAGGAGGAGGAGGAAGAAGAGGAGGCGGCGGCGAGCCTGGGCGGGAGGGGGAACGCGGTGGCCGAGGAGGAGGAGGGAGCGGCGGCAGGGGGAGAAGAGGGCTCCGGTCAGGGAGATGGGTCCCGGCGCTTCGGCCTCCTGCCGGCCGCCCGCCCCCAGTCGCTCATGCCCAACCTGCACTCTTTCCAGGGCTCTTGGCTGCACGAGTTCCCCTGGTTGCACTTCTGCCAGGAGACCGGCCTTATGTCCTGTGCCTGGTGCCAGAGGGACGCCGGGCAGGGGGCTGGTGGGAGCGGCGGGCACGATGAGCTGTGCAAGGGCACCCGCAGCTACAAGAGGACCCTGCTGCTCAGGCACCACCTGTCTGCCGACCACCGCATCAACGACCCTGCTGCCCAGGTACGGAGAAGGGGGGGGGGGGGGGGGGAGTAGAGGGAGATCGTATGTATGGCTGGGGACTAGTTTATTTTCTCTGCCATGGGAGGGGGGGGTGCGCAGCAGTACCACCACAATGGCTGTCTGACAGCGGGTGTGTTTAAATGCATAAATTGAACTCGTTCAATACTCCTTGGTGGATCAGCTTTGCTCTGACACCAGTATAAAGGGACACACTGATAAGAACTGCCCTGCTCAGAGGTGTGTGTGTGATGGGTTTACTGGACTGCAGGGCTGGAAGACAGGTCAGCTGCAGCAAATCGTTGATCTGCACTGAGGCCCCCGTGGTGATCTCGCGTTGTATAAACACACGTGGTACACACAGGTTGCTCTGTGGCAGAGTTGGCTCAGTGACAGAGTTTCTAAGTGTTGTAGACACATGTATTATTGCAGGGGAAGCAGAGCAGGGTGTCCGTGTTTTGTCCTCTATTCAGGTGATGTGTTTTTTTTCTCGGCGAGTACTGCTATTGAGCATGCGGTTACTATGGTACATCTCCGCTAGGCCCCCTACATTAGGGATTGTATAGTGGTGACCCCTGCGAGGAGCTGTCTCTGGGGATCCTGGGCAGCTGCTGCTCCCCCATATCCCTTTGTTGTGAACAAAACGCTGCAATTGTGGAAATGGTTTTACTCTATAACTGAAGGCGACACCTAATAAATGAAATTGGATATAGATGCATACAATGTTGTGAACGTTCATTACGTTCCTTGTGACTTCCGTAATCAGTGTCTCACTTTGGATTTAACAGTTTGACTTTTGTAAATTTTCCGAGAAATGTTTTATAAATTGCTTTGGGTCTCCTGTTCATCCCCCGGATACAAATGTTTAGTTGAGTATCTCCCCTCACCATATAAACAAAATGTAATCCTGGAGGTTTGGTATCCTGTGACAAGAGGTGTTTACATTGCTTGTGTCTTCAGTCTCGTACCTCGTTGAGGAATGTAGAGATCCCTCCTGCAGAAAGTGCATGTGAAACACATCGCATTATACTGGAGAAAGGAGTCCCGGAGCCGAGATTTAGAAATATCACAATACGGGACACTTTAAATGGAGGATGTGTGGTTTATTCCCCTACATAAGCATCACTTATTTCATGTCTCACTGGTCTGGGGGCCTGGGCGCGGTGTCACATTGCCTTTTGTTAGGGCAGCTGGGGAGGCATGTCCTTGGAGAAATCTCTTGATCTGCACCCACCCTTAATGTAAGCCGATTATCTACTTTACGGGGTCTTAAATATAGTCAGAGGCGTCAGCGTCTCTTGGTTTTCGTGCAGCGTCTTAATAGCTTGTACTGGTGAGGAAGAGGTGACCTATATAGTCAAAGGTATGGGAGATGGACCTTGGAAATAGCGTAAACCCGAGGCCGGAAGTATACTGGCCGCCTCCTGCTAGTCCCCATCTTCCCTTCCTGTGCCTCCCTCTTCTGAGCTCGCTGCCCTATCCTCCTCCTCTGTCCTCTCCCTGGTGGGCGCCGCCCGCTGATTGGGGTATGGACGTGTCGCTACGTGGCTGCTCCCCAATGGGCCCTTCAGACTGCCACTATATCGTTTATAGGAGCAGTGACATTTGCCGGTACATAGGATTACGCTGTGCTGTAATCTATTGTAGCCAGAGGGGGTCGCATTGTCACGTGGGTAGTAATACAGCAATGCGTTGCAAACAGTCGTTTATCAGATCTAGGTTA
Organism: Ascaphus truei; assembly: GCF_040206685.1. Lineage (NCBI taxonomy): Eukaryota > Metazoa > Chordata > Amphibia > Anura > Ascaphidae > Ascaphus > Ascaphus truei. The sequence continues at coordinate 85,404,144 of NC_134484.1, forward strand.
TGTACAGAAGGAAGAGATCTCTCCTGGTGCAGCTTGTTGGGGATAGAAATCAGTAGTAATTGGGTGCCTGGCTCTCGGGGGTTCACTGTGGTTGAGCCATAATTCTTTCGCCCCTGCAAATTTGCTTTCACTTGGCGTGATCTTCCATGCTTCCCTCCTTTCTCCCCCATAGACCTGAAGATTTCAGGTAGTAATTTGATCCGATCATTATTTTAAAATGGCGTGTGTCTAGAGGGAGAGAGCTATGTTTGGATGCTCTGTATGTATCACTTTTGCAACATTATTACAGTTGATGTGTTTGTGTATACACACTGTCACCGTTGGACATGTAGATGTATCTCATGTTTGGTGTGGGTAAACATTTAATGTGTTACTTTACTGAAACGTTTGCTTTTATGAGCAGTAAAATCTAACGAGGGCACTTGGGTGCTGTGCTATGTTTGGCTTTATTGCGTCTATCCACCATGCACTGAGGTATTTAGCAGTGATTCCCAGCACACACATCTGTGCCACAGATTTTCCAAAATCCCATTTTGTAAAAGTTGGGTGCACACATACCAGTATTTCTTCTTATTTATTTTTTGGATTAGTACATATTTCTAGTCCTATATAGTAATACACATATACAGTAATATATACTGCAGCAGAATTTATAGATTATAATGCTTTGGTTTAAGACAAACATAACTAGGTGGCAGATATTGTACTTTAGCTTGTTGTGGCTCATATGTGAAGCACTTCTGAAAAAAAGGCTCTTTGTTCTGAGCCGTGTATCACAGCATCAATGAGCACTTCTTGTGTTCAAGGACAATAATGTACAAAGAACAGGGGCATGTAATGTTCAGCTGGTGCTGTACTGCTCCTGACATCATTAGTCAGCTGAGTTTCCATCAAACACAGAAAAGCAAAACATTGTAAGTTACTAATGAAGTACTACTTTTGATATACACACCAAAAACTATTTTGTGAGGATATGTCTAATAAAGGATTGTGAAATGCAGTGTTCCATTGTTTCAGGTGGCATAAAATTGCCACAGAAACACAGTGAATAAGTTTAACATTTACGTGTATGTTGTACGTACATACATAGCTAGTCCTACAAAATAACGTAATGACTATTTTTATTTTATTTTTGTAACGTATTTGATTAAAAAGTGTTTTGGGAGAGCCAACCTCACCATCTGGGGGCGGGGGTTATTTATTTTATTTATAAAATGTTTTACCAGGAAGTAATACATTGATAGTTACCTCTCGTTTTCAAGTATGTCCTGGGCACAGAGTTACAAATACATAGTTACATTAAGTGAACAGTGTTATACATTATATACAAGACATTGCATGCACAGTTAATGATAAAATAAATATATAGTATGTATGTTACAGTTGCAGACAGATTAAAATGTGAGACCGCTTTACTTTTGAAAGGATTTAGGCTAAGGCCCCACTGCCTCAGACCACGCGCCCGTACTGCAGCCAGGCGGCGCGTGGAGAGGCACATGACCGCTATATGCGGTCTGTATGGAGCTGGAGGGGGGGGGGCGTGGTTTGAGCAGAGGGCTCTCCGTGCTGTTCCCCCCCCGTCGGTCCATCCGTCCCCCCATGGGTACTGATCACTGGGGTGTGTGGGGGGGACAGCAGCCCAGCACTGGGTGAGCCGGTTTTCGCGGGGGGATGGGGGGGCGCGGGGAAGGGTTAATGGACCACCCCTCTGCAGTTGTCTGGCTGGGGAAGGATTAATGGACCGGAGCAATGTTTTACAGGTCTGTGGCAGGGGAAGAGTTAGTGGGGCAACACCCCCCCCCCCCCCCATATCCCATCCATCTGCTGCTGGCCGCAATCTCCCCAGCACTCGCAGCCTGAAACGGGCACCGGAGCTCTAGACAGCTTCCCTCCTCCCGTTGCCCCCTGATTGGCTCCCTGCCGCACCACGTGACGCGTCGCCGCTTGGGATCACAATCCTCGTGTATCCCCTGCTGGCTGACGCGTTGCAGTGCGCAGCGAGCCTTGCAGGGAGGGGGGACTGGGGCCGGCTCGGGAGGAACTCATGTCCGGTGAGTGACGCGCGCGCGCCGTCGGAAGCAGCGGGACCCCGGCCTTAGACTGGTGGCGGCTGTGAGTCTCTGGTAGATTGTTCCAGTTGTGGGGTGCACGATAAGAGAATGAGCGCCTGGATACTTTGTTGGACCATGAACAGTCTTTTGGAGTTAAGATAATACATGCTCAATCTTAGGTAAACCATTGATTCACAGGTTGTATGTACATTTAAAAAGCCAAAGAGGGAGTTCTTTTGTGAGCTATAAATATTGTAACCGGTTTTGAATATATATATATATTGCAATAATTTAATGTAAACCATCTTTGTTGCATGCAGCTGTTTCGTGTTGGTAAAAAAAAATGTGTTTTGTTTTTTTTAATGTCTATTTTTTTTCTACTTTACAGGAGCCTGAAATTAAACACGAAGACTCTGAGTCGTACAGTGAATATAGTACTAAGCCAAATGAGAATTCCTACTGCTATCAACTTTTGCAAGAACTAAATGATCAGAGGAAGAAAGGGATTCTGTGTGATGTTAATATAGTGGTAAATGGAAGGGTTTTCAGAGCTCATAAGAACATCCTGGTTGCAGGCAGCCGCTTTTTTAAAACCTTATACTGTTTTACAAACAAAGAGAGTCGTGACCAAACCACTGTTACTTATCTTGACGTTGTTGCAGTTCAGGGGTTTTCAGTTATCTTGGACTTCATGTATTCTGGCAATCTTGTACTCACCAGCCAAAATGCCATAGAGGTTATGACCGTGGCCAGCTACCTTCAAATGACTGAAGTTGTCCAGTCCTGCCGCAATTTCATCAAAGATGCCTTGAATATCAGTATAAAATCAGAAGCTCCAGAAACTGTTGTGGTGAACTATAATAAAAGAAAAAACAGAGATGGGCTTGCGTCCCGGGATCAGAAAGTTGCTAGCTTCTGGGCGACTCGCAATCTCACAAATTTGGCAAGTAACATCAAGCTAGAGACTGATGGGTTTAATGTAGAGGAGCCTCCAACTGAAAACTTCCAAGCCAATGATTCCACTTGGATTCAAGATAGCTCACCTGAAGTGACAGAAATTGAACCCCAGGCTCAGGGAAAGGTTTTTGTGTGGAATGACATGGGTTCCAATTCAGCTGCTGTTCCAGAGCCAAGCAAAGCTAGAAGGAAAAACCAAACTACAAAAAGATTTGTTTATAACATCCCTCCAAACAATGAACTTCAGATAGATGGCAACTCCATGCTTCAGCCGCCAGTTTCTTACCCGGAGGAGGATTTGCAGTGCTTTCAAGAAGGAGCAGGTAAAGTTACACTTTACAGCCTACATTGCATCCTTGGAGCATGAGAACATGTGGCTCTCCAGTAAAAAGGATGTTTTTTTTTTTTTTTATAGCAAATTAGAACACTGGAAGGTAAAGCACTCAAATGAAGTGACATTGTCTCTTGCCATTTTGTTTTAATAGATGCAGCAATTGCTTTCCTTAAGGCAATTAGCTAAGTTGCTGATCGCTTAGTGGTGGTCCTGCTTCCCGGACACAATATGGCTGCTTATTTCAAGAGGAAGTATTGTACTTTTCTAAATTGCTGCTATAGCGACCAAAGGAAGCTTAATAGATTAAACTCATAAAAAAGGGGCAGGGGGAATAAAAACAAGCACTTATCTCAAACTACACCATTTTTGTTATTTTTAAACAACGCATATAGGATGTAGAAGGTAATGCTGCAGTACTTAATGTAATATTTGGCTATATTGCCTATATAAATATATTGTGAAGCGGTAACTTAATTTCATATAGAACAGCAGACCTCTTATACACCGATGAGAAATTAACTAAAGATGCCAAGACATATCTGGACTATTGCAGTATTAAACTGAAATCAATATTGTGTGTGTGTGTGTGTGTGTGTGTGTTATCAAATAACTATATATTGTTCTAGATGCATTTTACTTCAGTGCTAGTGAACAACAATCAGTGATATGTTTGTTTGTTAATTAAATTGTAGGTGTCAAAAGTATAAACACTTAAAAATAACCTTTTGAACGTCAGTTTCCATTGTTTTCATTTACAGTGTGGCTTCTGAATGGGGTGGTTGTCAATGATTTTATGCTCCACTTCCTCGAGGAAATCACATTTATGGACATTTCCTGCATGTTAAACGGATAACTGTAACGATTGATTGGGATGAACCCAGTAAAGTTCAGTTAACAAACATGGGCAAGGAAATGTGTAAAAAATATATACTGCCAGTAATCATTTTGTCCTAACTGGAAGTGCATCAACTACATACGTGTCATCTTTTGCGATGTCCAACTAAGTCAGTAGATCTATGGTGTTAATCCATATTTAAAATCTCCTGTTTGATTGTGCTATGACTTGTAGGGGTTATATAGTATTGAGATTTACGATACTGATGTTATTTGTAGGTCAGTGGGTCACTCCCTTTTTATGTACGTTCGCTCTTAAAGTCAAAATCGAGTTTTATAATATCAACGGTGTCCTAACTGTCTTGTCGTGTGTTGGACTGATTAGTATAAAAAAGCTCAAAGTTAACAACCATTGGTTATAAATTATTTACAGCCTCCGAAGCTTCTTGCACATAGTAAGTTCTCGCCCACCTCTACTATTTTATTTGCTGCTTTATCGGTGCAAAAATGAACAACCAGCCGGACTGGAGAAGAACATAAAAGAGATTTCCCTGATAATAGTAATATTTTATTGTATGTATTTATTGGTTGAGCATTGCAATTTATTTAGCCTTAAAGCAACAATACTACATTCCACCTCTGTTCCCACGCCCCCTTATTTTTAGATGTAAAGTACAGGCATACCCCGGAATAACGTACGCAATGGGACAGGAGCATGTATGTAAAGCGAAAATGTACTTAAAGTGAAGCACTACTTTTTCCCCACTTATCGATGCATGTACGGTACTGCAATCATCATATACGTGCATAACTGATGTAAATAACGCATGTATAACAGGCTCTATAGTCTCCCCGCTTGCGCACAGCTTCGGTACAGGTAGGGAGCCGATATTGCTGTTCAGGACGTGCTGACAGGTGCATGCGTGAGCTGCCGTTTGCCTATTGAGCGAGATGTACTTACTCGCAAGTGTACTTAAAGTGAGTGTCCTTAAACCGGGGTATGCCTGTATGCGATAATGTACAATTCGACATTCTTGCCTAAACTGGCAATCGTTTGGTGCTCCTGTTGTAAATCTGTCAAAATCCCGATTTGTGTACCTAACGAAATGGTTGCCTTTTTAACTTTCTGCTGCAGTCTTTGAAATGATGCAGCTGATATGTAACGTTATGTTACCAAATGTAACACATTTGCATCTTTCAGAGTAATAGATAATCTGCTGCTTGGAACACAGCAACGTATTGGTTTGTGATACCTTGTTGCCAAAGGGCAGAGCTCAAAAAGGTGCGTCAGAGCCTGTTTCAAAAGTGGATGTTGATATGACTTTCTAAATGGTTGCTGTAGCAACCAAAGGATGATCAGTACATTAAAAAAAATTGACAGGACTTTAAAAAAAAATGCAGACAGTATTTAATTGATTTGAAAAAGAAAAAAAACATCAGATTTTTCATGTGTTGCTGCTTTTAAGTGAATTTACTTTTTATAGACTAGTTTCTGCTCTAAACTTGAGCAAATGTTTAATTAGCCATACCAGACAATACAGATATGCAGTGTTTAACTCTGCTAGCTTTATACCAGTTTTTTTAATAGTTATCTGCTTTGCTTCAATTTAAGCCCTAAAGATGAAAATCCATATTTAACACGTGACTCTTTGGATGTGGTCTCTTATAATGTGCTAATCAAAGGGGTCTGCTGCACATTGTATTTTTCATCGGGTAGTGCAATGGCATTAACTTTCTAGATATAAACTTTTGCATATTTTTATTGCATCATAGAATACCATCATATGTTACAGGGATACATGCACTTATTATACAAGTTAATATTAGAAGACCGCTATACCTACTTCGAAGAGCTAAGTCTGTTTACTGTACCAGAACATTGTAGTGACCTGTGTGCTTTTTCACTGAGGGTGTATTTACGAAAGTAATCTTACTACATTTTTCGCAGAGCTTATCCATCCACAAGCTTTTTACCAGTTAACCAAACAGCCCACTAAAATATTTAGTTCTGGGCAGCTTTCAGAGACACCTGTACATCGATCCCCCGGCTTCAGAGAGGTTGAAGCACCAGTGCAAGAATTACTTGTATATTATATAATCAGACAGAATGAGCATGAAGATCACATGTTGCTATTTCATCACGATGGTGATAAATCTTTATTTTTAAACGCTTACAATTTTACCGCTCCCACCATTGGGAGAATAACTGAATATAGGAATTTGTGTATATTAAGGGATATCTGTTTACCTTTTACCATAATGCGTGTTGTTTTTTTTTGTTTTTTTAGTGGTTAGCACAGTGATTTTTCAACCGGGGTTCTGTGGCCGGGGGGGGGGGGGGGGGAAGAGAGCTATGCCAGGAGCTGGGGCAAAAGCACTGCAATCCTTCGCCTCCCTCCCCTGGTCGGCAACGGAAGTCGGGTCCAAGTTCTGTCCGACTGGAGGAGGGATCTGCTACCTATAATCGTGTGTGTGTGTGTGTGTGGTCTAGGACATTTGCCATGAGCAAATAGCCGCTTTGCCGCGACTCGCCCTGCCGTTGATCACTTCGCTGCTACGGGTAAGTGCGTAACCCCTACCGTAACTGCTAAATCCCTTTTAAATGAACCCCTTACCCTAAGCGGTAATAAAATTTACCTTTCAATTGACTGACAGTGGGGATTCCAGCAGCTGATCGACTGTGGTGGAGGGTCATGGCGAAATGGCCGTGACCAAATGTACTATTCCGGTAAGAGGGGAAGACTGATATGTGGGGTAAGAGGGGGGTTACAGATGGTTAGGGCTCCCCAGAATTTCAACATTTTAATTCTAAGGTTCCTTTAACCAAAAAAGGTTGAGCCAGTGACCTCAGAGATTGGTGTCTCCAAGACCAACAAATGAACCCTTTGAATTCTACAAGTAATATTAAGATGAATTTGCTTGGGGTCAAAAAGAAATGACGTTCAGTGTATTTAGTTAAGTTCTAAAACAAAGCTGGTCTGTTTTTTCCTGATGTCCTCATGCAATATAATTGGGGCAAATGAACACATGCATTTATACCCTGTCTAAATTATGGTCACAAAATTAGTGGAGATATTGTGCGTTAATATGCTGATTTCTACTCCGAATATACACCAACTAAGACTTATTACCGCAATTACTTCTCGGGTCCTGAAAATTGTTAAAATCCAACCAAGGTTGTTCAGACTAATGTCTGTGAAGGTTTGGCTGGTTGCTATGATGTCTTATTGTCCTGTTAATTTAGTTGTTTTGCTAGCTGTTAGCTGTTCTAATTAGGCAGTGTAGAGAACCACACCTGGGGGCTATATTACAGTTTACCTGGTAGTTGGCCATTAAGGTGTGGCGTAATCTGGCAGCGACGCCACACCCTGCAGTGTCTTTGTCTGGCTGGAACATCTCATGTTACAAAGGCTACTGTAGTTGCATACATTGGCAGTAGGATGAGGTTACCAATTGCACTTTGCAAAGTATTCCGATTGTAATATATTTTCCCCGCCAATCTATCCTGACTATTTTTTTTGCGGGATTGTCAGAAATAACATAATCCCACAGACATTCTTATATTGTGAAATTTGAGAATACAATCTCACAAGCTGTGGATTTTACTACTTTTACGTATGTAGCTAATTTTACGTATCTTGCAATTGTAGTATATGTCACTCCCCCGGGGCACCATGGTAAGCTTCTTAGCTAGAACATCATTGGCGGAAAAGATCCGTTCAGTTGCCATTAATATATTTAAAAAAAATAAGTTATACTGTACTTCAGCTTTAGAAGTCAATAGGTCATATGCCCCGTTGTGATCATATCAGTATGAGTAAAACATGGCCTAGTGCAGTCCCTCCTATGATCACAAATAATCTTTAGGGTTAGGAACTCCTAAATAACTTGAACATGTTTTTTCAGTGTTCATTTGTAAACATTGGTAAGAAGAAATCTTGTCAGTAATGCTTTCCATAGATTCACTTTTTATTTGATGTTGCAGTGAACCAGCCCCTCCCTCCCTGCTCTTTGTGACTGATAAACGGGGGTGGGGCAGGGGCTGCTTTTGATCTAATTCATTTTAATTTTGTAAGAGGAAAAGAATTGCCAGGACAATGGCTTTGATGCTAGTGAGTGGTGGTTAGGAATCTTTCCATCAGACGCACATCCCTGAGTCTGTCTGGAACAACTTTCCAGCAGAAATGGTAAAGGCAAATGCAGTTCCATTTAAAAAATACTTGATATAAAGTAACCCGGATGGGGTTAGAACAGGGATATCCAACTCCAGTTCCCAAGGACCACTAACAGGTCAAGTTTTCAGAATATCCTTGCTTTAACACAGGTGGCTCAATCCGTCTTTGATTGAGCCACCTGTGCTGAAGCAGGGATATCCTGAAGACCTGTTGATGGCCCTTGAGGGTTGGAGTTGGATTGGAGACCCCTCTTGTACGGCATCTGATTTTTTTTGATGGGGTCCATGTTAAAATGGACATGAAGTAAAAGGTGTGCCAATTTGCATGTCATTTCCCAGAATCCCTTGCTGCAGTGGAAGCATTGTATGCTAAGAGATAATGGAGAAGAGCAGGGTTGCAGACCTGTCTGAGATAGGGTTGGGAGATATCTCAATTTTCCCCGCAATAACGATGTTTAGACACTTATTACGATAACGATATATATCGCGATACCGATCAGTTTGGTAGAAGAAAAAAACGTGCCAAAAAAGACATTTGAGAAGTGTTTTTGCCTTTCCTTGACTGCTTTACTTCTGGTATATTTGACTGAAAAGTGGAGAGAAACATTTATTGGGACTAGAAAGAAGTTTATTGGCAAGTCTGTGTGCACAACTAGCTATTATTTATTTTTTTATTTATTTTTTAATTTTAACCGGTCATTCCTAACCAATGGTGAAACTCTTAGCTCTGTTTTATGGTCAGATGGCAGAATACTAAACTATGCACAGCTGGAAATAGATCCTATGGTAAAATCTGAAGGGCAGGTACTCTATTATTTTAATACATACTTTTGGGCCTCCTGTTTCAATTCCCTTCTAGTAGTATACTACTCTGTATTCAAATGCATTTTCAATCAATTAAATGCTAGAGAAATAAACATTAAATATTGGTATTTTTTCGACGGCGCAGGGTCTGAATTAAACAAGGGGCTATTTTTATCCAGAGATCAGATCTCTGGATTGCAGCAGCCCTGAAGCAGACTGTGTACTTGTGTGGACTCCAAGTTGTGCACAATACAAACACAAAACCAGAGGAGGGGGAAAAAATTAGGCAAACCTTACAGATATTTCCCAGCAGCTATGGCAGAGAGAATTTACATTTTGAACTTCATTAAATTCCAGCAGATTAAAAACACTCCTGAAATTCACAATGTGGAAATTAAATAAAATGTTTAGGTTGATGATATTCATCTTCAATCAACTCCCCCACAACAGTTTGGGAACAAACCCTCAACAGGTCAAAAAGAAAACTAGATATTTAGATCTTTATCTACATACTATGATATTTAGATACTATCTATATATATATATATATCTATCTCTATCTATATCTATATCTATATATCTATATAATATGTAGATAAATATCTAGTATATAATATGTAGATAAAATGTTTTTTGAATGAGCAGAGGGGTTGATTCAGATGGGGAGTCTGCAGTCTGATCAATAAACCGATGTAGCAGGATAGTCACAGCCAACATCTCCATACTAAACCAGCAATGCATACCTGGGTGTACTGATACAGAGCCTGCCAGAACTGTACCACACAAAATTATAAATAGAAACATGCTCTTCAGTTTTGTATTAACTTGCTACACTTATACTTATTTACTGCAGTGCCCCGTGGTGATGGAGGGGGTTAACCTAAGCAAAGGAGAGAGTTACCTTTGACCATGAAGCTGCGAGGAGGGGGGAGAACTGAGAGTCAGACAGCGCAGCTGCTACACACAGAAACCGGCATCCCCGACATATCGCGATGGCTAATCTCATATCGACACCCCAGAAGATTGTCATTGTGATATATCGGTTTACCTTCCAATCCAACTCAGACTAAATGTGATCACAAGTGATATTTTTATTTGTTGTATCAAGTAGGAAACCATTGCAGACTAGGTGTACCACAATACCCTTAAATTGGTGTCCCCAGCATGCATGTATGTATAATGATATTTATATCATGCCAACAGTGTATGCAAAGCTTTACAAGACTACAATACAGGTAGTATAAAAGTACAAGGAATGGAGATCAGGGAAGCGAGATGATGAAATAAGGCAACGGAAGACCTAACCCTGAAGGGCTTACAGACAGTGGTATATTAGGAGACTTGCAGAAAGAGTAGGAGTAAAATTGCATTCTTAAGTCTGTCAGGACGGTCAGGTGCATCTGTAGTCTATGCATAGATAATTTTAATGAGATGCTTCTTTTAAGATGTTTTCAGCTAGACTTTGAAAACAGGAAGAGCGTGCAAGACTAACATTGAGTAGAAGAGTTCCATAGAGGAGTGATATATGTATGACATGAGGGGTGTATTCGAGCAACCGCATATTGAATATATTGAAGTACCCCCCCCCCACCCCCCTTCGAATGCAGTCGTTAAGTCGTACAGTACTAACCTTTAATAAAAATGGCATGGCATTTCTAAAGGCAATGTGACTTGCTTCATGAAACAGTTCACTTTCTGCATTTTTTTGGCATCATGTAGTATACCTGCCTGATAGGTTAGTTTAAAATCGACCATTCTTGAAATGTCAACGAAAATGTGTCCAAAAAATAAACATTCGTGTATGATTGGAGGGGAAAAGATTTGAATTGTGTATGGTTATTTACATTTCAATTACATTTTAAAGTACTTTCTCCTTTATAAGCCAGTGACAAGATTACGAGACCATTTCCCTATCATTGGTATCCCATTCTGATAAATTTTATTTTGGGCAAATGTATTAGAAATCATTTAATGCTCAGCCCATTTAACGTGTTGAATTGCTGTGATAAGATCACATCTTTAAAGGTGCAGTCACTGATGGTTTGCAAATACTTTTTTTTTTACTTTTACAACTACTGAATCGTGTAATGGTTATGCTTAATGGGAAAAATCTGGCGCTTGAAATTTCACCCCTGTGCAGTGATGACTGAGCTAGTTTGACATGTCAAGTCACCGCTGCGCAGCTCAGTGGGGGAGGATCAGAGAGCTTGTGTGTGTGTGTGTCCGGCTACTCAGAGGTGTGTGTATAGGAGTGCCTACGTGCCTAACCAAACGCTGATTCCTAAAAGTATTTTATATTTCCGGCCACCCCTGTACAGAAACATATATTTTACTTTTCACAGCGAACACCAAGCAAACAGTAATTGTTAATCCAAAGTGGGTATTTCCCTAGTTTCTATTCCTGTAAATTAGACAGCCAAAATGTCTTCCTTGGGTGAAAGTGAGCTAAGGACAATGACTTATCGGTTAAATGTAGCTGACACTATCTTATTTATTTATTTTTTTAAATATTTATCAGAAAGTATAACTATTTTTAAAACTTTTTAACGTTAACTTTCGCATGGTGATAAAAGCTTTGGAGGCTTTTTATAATCTTGATGTAAAGTTTTTTTGTTAAGTCATCAGTCCTCAAACAAGGTTTTTGTTTTGTCCATATTTTTTATTGAATGGTAATGTTTTCTGTTTGGCCGATGGCTTCATAGGTATTCTGTAGTTGTATAGATGAAATTGAAAAACAAGACAAACGTTCAAGTTCAACCTATGCTAAATGTAGACAATGGATACTTTAATGCAAATGAAGGATAACAGTATATTGATCCAGAGGAAGGCAAAGAAAACCCAGTGAAATATCATCTAATATCTCAAAGGGGAAAAATAAATTCCTTCCTGACTCCAAATTTTGACAATCGGATTACTCCCTGGATCCACATCCTTCCCATGTTTACTTATTAGGTATATCCCTGTATACCTTTCCTTTCTAAAAAGATGTCCACCTTTTTTTGGAAGATATCTATTGTGTCTAACATTACCGTCTCCATGGGTTACTGTAGAGCAGTGCTGCGCAAACTGGGGGGGCGCAAGATTATTTAGGTGGGGCGCAGGCAGCGTGCGGGTAAACCTGGGGGCGGGCAGAGCAGTGCATGGGAGGCCAAGAAGCGGCTCTGTGCTGCTGCTTTGTCCTGTCTGCCTGCTGCGGGGGCGGGGTTTCCTTCCCTGCACACAGACAAACCCTCCTCCTCATGTGTTACCTGCTTTTCAGGAGCATGCTTACATTAGTATTTCCTGCCCCAGGTGAAATTGTGACTTATGATTGTGTGTTGTCTGTGTTGTGATTGAGTGTATGTGTTGTGTGTGTTGGTTGTGATTGATTGTGTGTTGTGATTATGTGTGCTGTGTGTGTGGGGGGGGTATTAAATGCAGTGATGCGTAAACTGAGAAGCGTACGCTCTTCAAAGCTTGGCTCTTCCAGAGACAAACAAATGTAACTTTGAAGCGCGCTCAACAGCCACACAGCCACACAAACGCATATAAAAATAGCCCCGATCCATGCCCTTATGCTTGCAAAATTATGCAGGGCACACTGTGCTCATGCTCGGAGCGTTGGTGATGTCACCGCTCTCAGCAGCAGCGTGTACGCAGCCTAATTTTGCAAGTGCGAGCTGTTGAAATAAGTATTTAGACATATTTGTATTTACATTGTATACCGTTTAATAAAGTTTTTTTTTTTTTTCCCCCAATGTGGTTTTGATTACATTGGGGGGGGGGAGGCGACGAGAAATTTCATGGATGAAAAGGGGAGCTCGGCATAAAAAGTTTGCTCACCCCTGCGTAAAGAACCCATTCTGTTGCTGATCGCCTTTCCTCCAACCATAAGGGATGACCTCGTGTCGTTTGTACTTCCCTTGGGATGTATAGTTCTTTTGAAAGCTCCTTGTATTGTCCCTGAATATATTTGTACTGTGTATAGTTATCATATCCCCTCTTAGTTGCCTCTTTTCTAATGTAAATAAATCTAATTTAGCTAGCCTCTCCACATAAATCCGATTTTCCATCCCCTTTATTAATCTGGTGGCACATCTCTGCACTTTTTCTAGTTCCAGAAGGTGGTGTGTTTTTTTTTTTTTTTTTTTTAAACTCCATGCCATTTTTAATGAGTTTTAAAAGACATTGCATTTCTGTAGCCAGTTTAGCACATTTTCCCCAGCAGTTTAAGATCTTTGACGCCTTTTCCGGTTTGTGATCATTTGTTCCCAGCAGTTTGAGCTGTAAACTGTAACAATAGATAATGTTACCTTCGTAATATCTGGGTACATTGTAGTTGCAGAGTTACACTGACTGAATGATTGATTGGAACTGAAAGGCGGCCATTTAGTTTGGCATATAATCTGGATTTTTACAGATTTATAACTGGAGCACCGAACGATTGCCAGCGTAGGCAAGAATGTTGGATTATGCATTGTCGTATGCTTTTAAAAATAAGAAAAAGGGGGAGAATGTAGTATTGCTGCTTTAAAGTATAGAGATGACCGTTTGGACCTAAATTGACTAAATGGTGCCAAATTGTAAAGTCATTTCAATGGGCAGCCCCCTGTAGTGGCCCAAAATAAGTAAACCATTTATAGTTGGCTTCCCAAAAGGGACAGTCCCTTAACGGACCAAATTTGAACTAATACCAGTGACACTAAGTGGCCACATCTGGGTAATTTCCTATTTACCGCCATTTGACACTTAAAAGTAATATCAATATGTAGGGCAGTTACTTTAAGGGAGATTGAGTCATTCTAAGGAAGATAATTAAACGGATAACTTTTTCCCCCAATAACTTATGGGGGGCTGCTAGGTCACGTGATCTTCCGTTCCAACATCCGGACGGAGCGGGCATTGGTCATCCCCCCCCTTCCGTTGGCCATCATTGCAGGTTGCGTCCGGAGCTCTATAGGATCGTATAATGTAATCTCTACTAAGGCGGGCCACCAGCCCCTTACCTCCTGCCTGTCTGTCCCCGCTGCCTCCTTCCAGCGAGGCTCACTACGCGCTGTGACGCATCAGCCGCCAGGGATGCAAGAGAATTGCGATCCCGAGCGGTGATGCGTCACGTGGTGCGCTGGTGAGCCTATCAGCACTTGGGACTGGAGTGTCAGAGCTTCCCCCACCTCCAAAAGGTTGGGGGGGACGTGGGGGTGTGTGTGTGAAGGGGGGGGGGGGACAGCACGGAGAGCGAGCAGCAGAGGGCATGTGTGGGGGCTCACTGCACCCTCTTGCAGGCCGGGAGACCTCCGCTGCAGCCCTCCGCTCAAACCACACAACCCCCGCTCCAGCTTCTGCTCCCTACAGACCGCAGGTAGCGGTCAATTGCCTCTCAACGCGCTGCCCTTTGACCTATTTTTTGTCCAGAGCCTCCTTTCTCTCCCTGTTATGGCTATTGGCTCCATGATAAAGATAGTGGGATAAGTGTAAAGAAAACACTTGATTAACAAAAATTTCTCCATTCAGAGGCACCTAAGAAAGTCAACTTTGTAATTAATTAAAAAAAATAATAATAAGGTTCTAAACCTTATCTGAAGTTTTATTAAATACAATGCAGGGTGACCTAGTTGGTGGCGAACATTCTTGAGGTTGGTTTACTTGTATATTGACATATGATTTCTTTAATTGTTGGTTTTTCAGTTTCATGTTTAATATTGAACACCGTACAAGGTGAGGGAACAGTTAAAGGAGTCACAGGGGTGAGGCGCAATCTTGTTTGTAGGCAATGCCAGGAGCAGGCCCTGCATCTTGTTCTGCTTTCCCCCTCCCACTCACAAAAGACTCTCTCTCTTGGCAGCTGTATGGCTGACTGACACTGCACAAACTTACTTTACTTTCCGCCTCTTCACCCACGGATGGGTACAGGCGACTTCCACAGAAAACTTCCCTTTAAAAAGATCCATGGAAGTTGTTTAGCTGGATATACCCGAGGGGACGCTAGGCCCAAGGGTCGACAGAGCCCATTTTGTTAGAAACGAGGGGTGCCACGTGAAGGCATGGTTGTCAATATGAGGCTCTATATTCGCATCAATTATCCTTGCCCCCCACCCTGTACAAACATGCAGACTTTATCTTATCTATTGTTTTCTTTTCTTTACATTGTTCTTAGCTCTCATTCGTTTATGCATTTTGTGCAAAATAATACTTGTATGCAACAGTTATTTCTAGTCTAAATTAACATCAGAACTTGAGATGTAGATGTAGTGTATATTTACTGTCGCATCAGCACTTAACGGGTAAACTACATGTCAGAGCCGCAAATTTTATATTGTTTCAAATCACCATTGGATAGAAATGAAGGAGACGTATAAGTGGTGTGCCTCAATTACACCCTATTGTGCTTTCTTGTGGTTGTAGGGGAGAGGGGTGGGCAGATAGCTTTCCCCCACAATGGTTTGTAAAATGTTTCAAACAAATACTAAATGTGTAGCCACTTCTTTACACAAGTCATGGGAACATCGCATTATCCTTGATCTTCTAACACATTAACGGGTCCAATAACAGATGCCGTTACCGTTTTAGGTAACATTTTCTCGATCATTTGTTCCAGCGGAGGGAATTGAATATTGGAGAATGGTATTTCATTATGTCTTGAGGGATCAATGTTGGATGCGACTCTGCATGGCATGTCAAAGGTGTAGCATCATGGCTGAGTTTTTTAACACAGCATCCAAGCTGCAGTGCATATTTGCACAATCGTGTACAAGCTGTCTCCTATTGCATATGGAGTAAAAGGCAAATAAAGCTGCAGTCGGGCATAGCTATAGCCTGGGGGCCCTTTCAGGACCATCGACGGGAGAGCCGGAACATTTGGCCCAGCCATCTAGCCAACCGACCCCAGAAATCAGGCCCCCCTCCCACCCCCCCATCTCCTACGGACCACTTAACAAGCCGCATGCTGTCAGGTCCACTCCTGGCGGTGACTTAACTTTAGTCTGTGCTGCAGTCGGTCACAGCACATTAAAGCAGGATCAGGTGCTGTGAGTCGCTGCAGCACAGGTCCGGAAGGGGGGAGAGAGAGAGCGCAGGCAGCAGGGGGTGGAACGGTGGCAGAGAGCTGCAGAACTCTGCCTGCCCCTGCTCTCCCATGCCAGGGGGAGAATTTACTATGTCCTGCTGTGGGAAGGTTTGCTGTGTATTTGTGTCAATTTTCTGTCATTTTGCTGCGTGTGTGTTTTTCAGTGTGTCAGTATGTTGTGTAAATTTGTCAGTGTCAGTGTCAGTGTGCTGTGTCAGTGTGCTGTGTCAGTGTGCTGTGTCAGTGTGCTGTGTCAGTGTGCTGTGTCAGTGTGCTGTGTCAGTGTGCTGTGTCAGTGTGCTGTGTCAGTGTGCTGTGTCAGTGCGCCTCCAGTGTCTCAATGTGCCGGGAGGGGGGTGCAGTTGGTGAAACTTGCCACGGGTGCTAGAACACCAAGTTACTCCCCTGCGTTTACACACATTTACATTATGGAACGCTTCAACAACCACTTGGTCAGATGGCCCCCCCCCTCGCTCCCCATTTCCCGCTTGTCATCCTCCCAGTCAGATACCCCCTCCTCCCAGTCAGACCCTCCCTTTCCTCATCCTCAGAGGGCTATTGCAGTGTGTGGAGGGGTTTATTGTATGTGTTTGTGGGGGGGGGGGGTTACATTATTGGGTGGGGGAGGTTCTAATTTGTGTATTGGGGTGCGGGGGTAGGGGAAATTAATGTGGGGGGGGTTACTGAGTGATAGCGGAAGGGGGGTTGGGGGAAGAGTGTGAGAAATACATGGTGATGAAATTGAGGGGGGGGGGGGGGGGCTCGCAGGGCCACCAACACGGGGCGATTGAAAAGCTCCTGAATCTATGGAATATGTTCACTCAATGGGGCCCTGGAAAAAAGTTGCCCGGGGGTTCGCGCATGTCTAACTACGCCACTGGCTGCAGTGGTAGATACTCCTGATGATCTTTTGTGAAATCATATAATATGCCCTTGTTTGGAATTTTGTCTCTGCGGCCAGTGTTCTGTGATCACAATTTTCTGGATGCTGACAACATTTTAGATTGGCTCCTTTTTGAGGAAAGCGGAAAATTACCCTTCCAAATAAGGATTGTTGCTTTGAGTCCATCTAAATCTGAAGTCTCATATCTGTGTTGCATGTTACTAATACGGCTTTAACCGACATTGTTGTCCTTCCCTATTATTAATAATAATAATAATAGTAGTATGTATATATGTCTGTGTTATGTATAGGATGGCACAATGGCAGGGGTGACCATTACACCAAAGTGTGTGTGTGTGTGTCCGTGTGTGTGTGTCCGTGTGTGTGTGTCCGTGTGTGTGTCCATGTCTGCATTAAGTCCACTTGTTTTGGTGTCAGTCTTATCATTCTGAGCTCAAATGTTTTCCGTTCTTGGGTGTGTTTGAACATTCCATTGAGGATTTTGATTTTTTTAAATAATTTATGGAATTATCTGGTTGTGAGAAATGATGTCCCACAGGTGAGCAGTATCTTCCTTCTTCGTGATGTAGTATAGTGTCATTGCATATTCATTCTTCCTTGAAGTTTTTGGCTGGTTTCCCCAATATAGCATCCTTGGTCACATTTGTTGCATTGAATCATATATACACTACGTTCCTGCATGTGCAGCAGTATGATCCTTTAACATTGAGAGTTCCATGGTTGTGACTGGTTGTGGGATCTTGGCATACATGTTTGCAAAGTTTGCAACGTGTGTTGTTGCACGGTTTTGTGCCATTATTAGTGTCTTTAAGTTCGTTGTGAAGTTTTCTGTTGACTAATTTCTGTTTGAGGTTTGGTGGTTGCCGGAACACAAGAATGGGAGATTTGGGAAAGATTTCTTTTAATGTCACACCCTCTTCCTTCATAGGTTGCAGATCTTTGATTATTTTTGTATTCCCTCTAGGGTAGGGTTGTATGTGGCCACTAGTGGTATGCGTGGGGTAGGTTCTCTGTCTGTATTGTAGCAGATGTTCTTGTGGGGCTTTTAGTGCAGATGTAATAGTTCTGGCAATAGTCTTTTGCTTGTATCCCTTCTGTCTGAACAATTTGGTCAGGGTTGTCAGATGCCTGTTTCTGTCTTAAGTGTCAGAGCATATGCGGTGGTATGTTATAGCCTGGCTGTGTATGATACCTTGTTTTGTACGAGTGGGATGGAAGCCGGATTTGTGGAGGTAACTGCAGTCTGTAGGTTTCTTGTATACAGATGTGTGTAGTTTGCCATCTTCATCTTTCGCAACGGTACTAACACAGCTATTTCCGTTAGTTTGTGTGTGTGTATATAATATTTTTTTATTTTTTTTAAAGCAAATATTGGCTAACTATTCAAAGTAGTTTTAATCCCCTCCATGTTGACACTAGAAGCATCAGATAAACGTGCATTATGCTTCTTTATTAGCCAGTCTCAGTTCTGGCACGGCACAAGCATGTTTTCTTGGTCAGTGTTACTGACATTTTTGTGCTTCTCTCAATCAACCCTCTGGTATTTAGTGATGGTTAGAACTGTATGTAGTTTCTGTTTGTAATTTCCAGTACTGGAAATATCAGTAAAAAATGGCTTCTTGATTTGTCTACATTATATTATTTAACTTCGCTTCAATTGTGCAAATCAAAAAAGTGCCCTTCCTTTTACTGATTATCTTCTCAAAGTATAATGGTATCCCCTTTAAACAGTGCATTTGATATATTCACTTAGAGGCAATCCAAGCGGCACTTAAAAATATATGAATATAGATTTATAGCCTTTGATTACCTCTATTGAAAACGAATTACCTATGCTGCTGATTGATTCGTTCTCCCGTGATCGATCAGCAAAGATCCTGCTTCTGAGGGTTCACTAAATGGCTGCCTTTCAATTTCATTCAGTCTGTGTAACTCAGCAGCTACAATGTATTCCTCTATTACTACGGTAATATTATCTATTGTTGGTTTGCAGTTCAAACTGCTGGGAATATTGGTAACAAATTATCACAAACAGGAAAGTGTTACAACTATCTTGCACTGCTGGGGAGTGTGCTAACATCTGCTAAAGAAATCAAGGAACGGTTGGTATAAAAATGCCATTAAGTGTTGAATAAAAAAGAAATGTAGTAAGTAGTCTCTAATACTAGAAAACTGATTTTGTTTTGTTAAAAAAAAAAAACACGTAACATATTGCTCGGATTGCTCCTTTAATGTGCATTTAATCCTTCGGCACATGGTTTGCTACCTGGTGACCTTGAGGCCTTTATCATATTTAGTTTAAATTGGACCGTGGGGTGAAACAAGTGTTTACTTTTTATTGTCCCAAACTGCAGGGAGTAATATACGGTAGCTAGATATATATTGGCTAGTAACATATTACTGTATATTAGCTAGTAATATACGGTAGCAGTTTAAATCTGCCATTTAAACGGTCCTATTTAGTGCTGCTTATAGGCAGATTCAGAAAAGGCATGGGGTGGACAAAAATATGAAATAAGAGCCAGCCAGAATTTGTAAGTGCCAGGGTTTTGTTGGAGGCAGGTGGGCCACTCCTCTCTCCCTCCTGTCAGTGTGTCTGTGACTCACTCAAACACCCCTCCTCTGCCCATTGAGCGGCGCGGGGGTGAGTCAGTCATCCCTGTGCACAGCACAAGCGCCAGGTCGTAGATTTTAGGTGTTTTTAGTGGGGTTTTTTTTTTATTCCTGGGAAAGGTGTTTCTTGAACTGTATTTGTCTTTTTGAGTCTAGAAACAACATACCAATGTCAAATGTCTACTTCAATTCATAAATGTATGGATTTGTGGCATGCTTTTCTGTATTTTGTTGAATGTTTTTTTTTAAATCCCTTTGAAAGTGTGTACCATCCGATAAACTGCTTGTTTTTTTATTTATTTTTATTTATTTTTTGTTTTGTTTTTCAGGGACCTCAAATGAATTCAAGTTTGGTATGTTTCCTGAATCATGGACAAGAGAAACTTGGGAAAACGGTAAGGTCACAAAAATGACTATTTTCCAAAGCACACCTCCCTCTATTATAATTTAAGACACATAAAATAGACCTCCGTGGAAGATTTTATTTTTTATACTACAGTTGTTTTTATAGACTGCAAAACCTTTCTCAATCCTATTTGATTGTGTTTGGTTTTTTTTGGTTTGCAGTGTTCTATTATTGAAATGCCTTCTCTCCTTTGTTTATTTTAGGTGATGCATCTACAGGACTCATGAATAAGTTGAAATGTCCCCATTGCAATTATGTAGCAAAATACAGACGAACACTAAAAAGACACTTGCTCATTCATACTGGAGTGAGATCTTTTAGTTGTGACATCTGTGGAAAGTTGTTTACCCGAAGAGAGCATGTAAAGAGACATTCCTTGGTAAGAGCAATTGTTTCTTCACATTTTCGGTATTGTGTAGCTTCCTGTCATTCCTATGTAGTATCACCTTCCTGCTGCAATATTTTATATTGTATACAATGCTATTTTATTTTAATTGTACTCTTAAATAAAATTACTGGGGATTTTTTTTTTAAATCGGTTTCAAGAAGTCTGAAATGATCCTTGGGGCATCTGATATGGAGTTGCATCTTCTGGCTAAAATAATAGCAATAGTGGATACAAATGCGCAGTGTTCGACAACCTATACATTTGCACGCCCCGGGCGAGTGGATTTAACATCGTGGCGAGCTCCTATTGGCCCAAGCAGCACACGTGTGGTACTAGGTGGCGAGTAGATTTTTTTGTGATCTGTCGACCACTGCAAATGCGTAATGCTAAAGACCAATAACAGAAAGAAATATTGAATAATAAAAGATGCTTGTGGAGGGACCCCCAGGATAATAACTTGATTGAATACAGGTACTGGGTGTGTGTTCCTAGATGGTAAACTCACCACTGCAGTAAGGTATGTGTACACAATAATACCAGGAACTATAAGCATATAGAGTACCCTAGGTAGTACCAAAATGTCCTAAAATCCATAATATGGAAAACATGTAGCAAGCAAGTAACTCACTTTTGAAGCTGCAACGTCCATGTAATCCAGAGAAGGGGGCCCTTAAGTGTGCCTCCGTCCAGTGGGTGATAGTAGCAAATAGAGGAAAAGTGGCAGAGCACTACAACAAGTATACAAAAATGAATAAATAGGAGAGTGAGTGTCCCATAAAAAAATATTATTTAATGGTCATGGAAACAAAAAGGGCCAAGAAGCCCCACCTTGGTTGATGTTCATTTTTGAGTACTTGTTGTAGTGCTCTGCCACTTTTCCTCTATTTGCTAAAATAATGGCAGTTCATAGGCAGATCCAGTGGAAAAGGGGAGCACTTATTTGTTCTGTGTTCACTTGAAACCAGTGCTGCAAATGTGTAAGTTATTTGCTTATTCTCTTAAACATGTTCTTTATTGGCTTCTAACTTTTTATATAAAGAATAAATACCTTTTTATGTTGTGCTAGAGCTATTAAAGTATTTTTTTCTACGTGTTTTATACACACTAAAGCATCAACACACTGACATGAAAGCTTCTGGTAGTCTGAATTCGTATAATCATTTTATTTGCAAAGTGAGAATATATTCCGCAGCGCGGTACAGAGGTTTGGTAATGGCATAAAAGAGAGTTGAATACAAATACAATTAAGGACAAACATGCACTAACGGATACAAAAGGTAATGAGGGCCCTGCTTATGAGAGCTTGGTCTAGACCAGGGGTGCACAAACGATTGGTGCGGCGCCCCCCTTGCCTACTTCTTCCCCCTCGGTGCTCGCACCCCCCTACCTTGTTTTCTGGTGTCAAATGACCTCGCAGCATTGATGCAGCGTTGCTATGGCGACGCATCACCACGCTTCTGAATCCTGGTAAGTTGAGTTGCCTCACGCGATCCCCCGGCATTAGATGAAATGCCTTGGGGAAGAGCGTGGGGCCTCTGCAACCGCCCGCACCACCCAGTTTGCGCATCCCTGGCCAAAATACGTTTCTCATAATTTGATACTTGCTAGTGACTAACCCCTGATTTATTTCTTCTTTTTGTCCAGGTGCATAAAAAAGATAAAAAATATAAGTGCATGGTGTGTAAAAAGATCTTCATGCTGGCAGCCAGCGTAGGAATTAGACATGGCTCTCGTCGCTATGGAGTTTGCGTAGACTGCGTGGATAAATCTCAACCAGGGATGCAAGAATCTGGTATTGAACAGATGCCAGACCCAGACTTCCCTAGGGATGAAGAATACGACGATAATGACACTGGGGAGGCAGTTGATGCTGAAGATGATCTAGGGGATGAAGAAGACCAGAACGACCATTCTCGATGGTCAGAGCAAAATGACCCATCACGCTGGGACGAACAGAACGACCCATCACAGTGGGAGCGACAGAAACCCCAACCCCGATGGGATGAGTCAGGAGACGTTTGTATGACAATAGATGATTGACTGCCAATAGGCATTAAACTCAAGGGTGCTGCAGCTGGACAGAATATATAAATTGATTTAAACGTTTTGGACTGAAGGCTTGCAAAATAGGTACCGTGCTGGACAATAGTTGTTGCTGTGAAAACTGTAGGGTCAAAGCCTTATAGCAAAAAAGATTATTGATCATGATTTTTTTTTTATATTTGCACAGGACTGTACAGAATCCAACCATTTGGTTGAAATATACAGAGTCCTCACATCTCCAATCAGTTATCAAAGAAATAAAATGTATTTTTTATTATTTATAGGCTATAGCTATGTTGGTCCTATCAAAGCATAAAAACGACTATTGTAATGTTAATTCATGTATCAGTTAAGTTTTGATAAAGTGAACAGCTAAGATATTGAATCGAGGAATGAATGTGATTTTAACCTTGCAGTGCTAAAGTAGCCAGAAACACATACGTTTGCAATGCTTTGCTGGCCCTTTTTACATTGCAAGGTTAAATCTGCCTCTGCTCTGCTGTTCTCAAGCTCAGTTACAGGTCTGTATCTATTGGGGTGTGGGTGAGTTTTTGTGTTCCTCTGACAAAAGTCTATAATGGTTTTAGGAGATGAATTTGAGATCCATTTGAAAGAGCAGTGCTAGCTTTATATCATATTTTCTCCTGTAGAGATTAGTCCCCTGTTTTTGAAATGTCGTAACTGTACTCACCACTTCCTTTGTATTTTTTTTTTAATTTAAATTATTTTATTGTTCATTAACTTTTATTGGCCACCTCCATGTATATTGCTCTGTTCCTAAAAATCAGGTCAAGTAGGCTGTTCCCTTTCCATCGCATGTATTAGTGATGTGATATGACCTAGAAAGTTGCAAGCAAAGTGGCAAATACTGTAGGACAACTGAACCGAGTGTACATCACATAAAGGGATTACTGAACAGGAAAGGTAAGCTAGTCACACTAGGTTACAACACTGTTATTGAGTTTAGTGTTCTCCAAGTTCTGCTGCTTTAAAATAATTGTGTTATTTTACATTTTCAGTGACACATGCCAGAATGTAACTATTTATAGTTCTGTTATGTAGGCTCTTAAGTAGAATGATCGAGGTAATGTGCTAGAATCCATGTGTCAAAAAAGGATTGAATTTCTTTTTTTTTTTTTTTTTTTTAGATATATATATATATATATATACAATTTACTATGTTTTCCCGAACTCTCTGAATGTTGATAAACTGACACTTAATAGAGAACTGGGATGAGTAACCATTTCCCCACTACTCATTTTATGTTGTTCCATTCCTTTATATACATTTTTAATATATGCATTTCCCCTTCTGAGACCTAGTCCTATTTCTTGAACGAAACATACTTCAACTAAAAACTTTTTGTTGTATTTCACCGGTTTGATTCTAGTTATGCTCCATGGATTGCTACAAGGTTAAAGTCAAAGCAATTTCAATTAGAAAAGTTATGGTCTAATACGTTTTCACAAAGTATTGCAGAATTTTCCGGCAGAAGCTTCAGTCACTTTCTGCAAAAGGAAACGACTTCAGTAATTTGAGCCATCTGGTTTGTTTAGATGGTGAATTCATTAGCTTTTCTTTGAACGCTGTAAACCATTTTGTATTATCCTACTACACATGGTAGTTGAGAGCTACAGCATTAGTGAGTAGCACAGAGCTTGAGCCAGTCTAAAAGTACTGTATCAGGTAAAAAAGAAAGTCGCCATATTCTCAGCTTTGTCTTTTTTTCCTGTTTTTCTAATTGCTGAAACTAAGTTGTGATAGCTGTTAGGCGTTTTTATGTAGACTGTGAGGCAATTCTCAGTACTCTATCTTTTCACTCCAGTTTAAGTGCTTTCTGGTCGTCCCCCCAGTAGGATTATGGTATAGTTTTAGGAACATTTTGGGTAATTTTAAAGTAGCAGGCGCAATATTTAAAACAACTTAAAAATCCCAGATTATTGCTTTGTCTTTACCATTCTAAACACATGATTTTTGAGAACTTTTTGAATGGATGTCTATTTAGAAGAATACATGAGAAGTAATAGCTATGGGGTTTGTCAAAGATATCCCACCTTTGCGTTTTATTGTTTCTTCTGATACATATGCACATGTGGTCAAGGTGGTAGAGATTGCATGTTTTCTGGTATTTAACATGGTACAATTTTGGAGTAGGTTATATTTGCAGAATCTAGATAGTACACTTTAAATCAAATGAAACAAAGGTTTCAAAACAGAATGTTACGCAGTGAGCACGTTTGTTCCAATATGCTTTACGTGTCACTGTTGCTTTAAAAATATCACAAAGCATTTTGCTGTGAAAAATTAGGATGAAAAATGTGAAATTGGCAGTTATCACAAAATGATGCTAACAGTTCTCTCTGCTTGATGAAAATGAGAAACCGCTTGCAATGTTTATCGTCAGGAATATCTCTAAACATCATTTTCTTTCTTGAAAGCGTAATACCTCCTTTAAACTTAAACGATATGGGTAATGTCTTTTTTCTGATGGGGTCCAAAGTAGGTGTAGTTTGTCAAAAGGTTTAAAAAAACAAAACAAATGAGTATTTTAAACGTGAAAGTTATGTTCTGCTTTGTGAATATGTAAGTAGAGTGTATGTCTTTATTTTATTTTTTCCCCCCATCATCTATTTCCCTATAAATAGTTTGCTCCTGGTAGAACTGTCAATATATACATATATTATAATATATATACATTTCACAAAAATCTGCTTTATTAGGAACAAACTCACTTGATGCTTAGAAACTGGACCTGGATTTAAATTCTATTGTGCATTACTTTTTTCACAAGATATGATCTTATTCTCTTGAAACTGAATTCTTTTACTACTTCAATCATTTATGTATATTCGATAAATTATGACCAAATGTGATGTTAGATTGCATACAGTAAATTTAAATATACACTTGGTACACTACACCATTTGTTGTTGCTTTTATTTGAGTTTCCTTAAAAGATCAGGTCATAGATGGGGTCAAGCAAAATGAATGTATATTTTAAAGAATGCGAAAAGTAGCATACACTGAGGGGGTTTATCTTAAATAGGGAAGATGCAAATATATTCTGTGTATCAATAACTGGGAAGAAATGTGTTGGTATTTTTTAACAATGAAAAATAGTTTTTTTTAAATAAAAAATAGAGATCTTGGCAATGAAATAGGAAAAATATAATTACGGTTTAAGGTGCCTGGCCCTTGTAGTTTCAAATGGATTTAACTCTCAGAATCAGAAACTGAACATTTGATCCCAAAAGACCTATACAAGTAAGTCAGTATATGGGTGCTTGCCCGTTCATATGAATCTCAAAGGACCTCTAATGGCAGTGATTTGATAAAATGACAGCCTTTATCAGTGCATCGTAAAGAATTTAAGTTTAGTCCTCCTTAAACAAATGTAGCCTTGATTTTAAAGCAACTGTTTGGCAGATTTAGCATTTTTGACAATAACAAGTAAGATTTCTGGTTTTGGGACCCTTTATGTGGGGAGGTATTTAAGTCTCGTACATCACTTTCCCACCCTGTCCATATTAACATGTAACTGCCCTTCGTACACTTCGGAACAGTGGCCCATAAAAATATATTTTTAGAATAACTGTTGTGTTTACGGTCCGTTTCAGGAAACACTGACCTTCATATGGAGGGTTAATGGCTTTACCTCCACCTTATCTTTCGCTGACCCTTCCTAATTGGTCATTTGAAAGCAAGGTTCTAAATCTGAGTACTTTTTCACTGAGGTGGAGCAAATAAAATTGACACACAATACCCATTCAGAATCGCAGTCGATACGTTTTTGTTTTTACTGTATATTTTTATGGCATTGGCCATTTAGTATCGACCTATAAGGGGGAATACTGTAATGTGCCAAAAAAAAAGTATTTAACAGAACAGTAGGCACACCTATAGTAGGCATGTATTGGCAGGACGTACGCATCATAGGAATTAAAAAAAAAAAAAAAGTTCTAACATCACTTTACCCCCCCCTCATAGGATTTTTCTGAGGGAGTCAATTACTCTGTGTTCTGTGAAAACAAATGCTTTCCTTTTTCTCCAGGTCCATTGTAATTCATGCTGATCATATGAATGGCATTAAATTGTTTAATAATATACCTATAGATTCTAACAGTAGTAGCATGTTTAATAGGTCGAATCTACATGGTTTGCAAACTAAACAAACAAGTATTTAAAAAAAAATTCATAGAAACCAAATTCTATGCAATGATGTGTTTTAATGTGGGGAGGGGGTTAGTTTAAACTATTGTACATACTGGTAAATTGTGAATCCACACTTTTTGTTGTGCAAATGATTTATGCTGACATAATTGGCAAAAGAAAAAGGGAGGGCAAGAACAATTACTAGATGAGATTGCAATTACCTGGTCCCGAAGAAATTAAATGTACTTTTTTCACAGAAAGCAAATATGTCAAATAGTTACTTTTGTGTTCATTGAATATTAGGAACAAAGCCAATTATATGCATAGTTAAGTAGTACGGTGAAAAAAGACATGTCAATCGAGTTCATATTAACGTTAGAACAGGGGATGCACAATCTTCTTGCCTTGCGTGCCCCCCTTACCTGCTCTGAAGCGTCAAATGGCGCAGCGGGGTCAAATTGCCGAAGCCGACTCAATCACGGTAAGTGAAGTTACACAGGCCTCGTGCAGCCACCTGGCATTTAATTTAAATGCCTTGGGGATGAGCGGTGGGACTCTGCAACCGCCGCCCCCCTCCCCCCCAGTTTGCACACCTCTGCGTTAGACGACAAGATACTTATTCTAATATTTATATTGATCCAGAGGAAGACAAACTATAAACTCCAGTGACACATCCAATAGTTTCTCATAAAGGGAAAAATACAGTCCCACCTGACTACAATAACAGCAATCCGATATATCTATCCCTGCATCAAGATCTTTCCCATGTTTACTTATTTGGTATATTGTTTAATACCTTTCCTTCCTAAAAAGATGTTCAACTTTTTTTTATTGTATCTGCCATCAGTCTCCATGGGTATGGAATTCCACATTTGAATTGCCTTTACTGTAAAGAACCCTTTCCTTTATTGGTGAAATCTCCTTTCCCCCAACCTTAAGGGATGACCCCATGTCATCAGTACTGCCTTGGATTGAATAGTTCTTTTGAAAGGTCCTTGTAGTGACCCTGAATATATTTTTGTATATAGATATCATATCCCCTCCTAGACGCCTGTTTTCTAATGTAAACAAATTTAATTTTACCTAGCCTTTCCTTATAAATTAGATTTCGCATCACCTTTAATTTGTTGTCTCTATTCTGTACTTTTTTCTAGTTCCATAATGTCTTATGGAGTAGCACCCAAAACTGTACTCCATATTGAAGGTGTGGCCTTACTAATGCTTTATACAGTGGCAAAATAATGCTTCCTTCCCTTCTATCCACACCCTGTTTAATGCTAATGCAGGTTTGGTTGCCTTTGGAGCTACTGCCTGCATTGGGCACTATTTCCTACTCCAACGCGTGGACTAATTTTGTTCCATTTAAT
Source organism: Ascaphus truei (assembly GCF_040206685.1). Classification (NCBI taxonomy): domain Eukaryota; kingdom Metazoa; phylum Chordata; class Amphibia; order Anura; family Ascaphidae; genus Ascaphus; species Ascaphus truei. The sequence goes on from NC_134484.1 coordinate 85,432,217, forward strand.
TTGTTGTTAGACTGTTAATTCTTGCTTGCCAAATGCATGACTTCGCATTCATCTGTATTAAACCTCACCTGCCCAATCTTCCAGTTTATCCAAGTCTTTCTGTAGAAATATTACGTCCTGCTCTGATGTTGCTACCTTACATCATTTAGTATCCCCAGCAAAGATGGACGCTGCTCTTGGCCAACCTCAAGGTCATTAATAAATAAGTTAAACACCAGTTCTCCCAGTACTGAACCTTGAGTTACTCCACTTACAACTTTAGCCCAAACCTGAAATAGTTCCATTTATGACAACTCTCTGTTGTCTATCGTTTAACTAGTTTTTAATCCAGGTGCAAATATTTTTACCTAGAATAATTATATTTATTTTGTACACCAACGTTTTATGTGGCACCGTATTAAAATCCTTTTGCAAGAATGTAAGTATACTACATCAACTTAATTACCATGGTTTAAATATTGGCTTGCCTCTTAAGAGAAGCTTAAGGTTTATTTGGCATGACCCGCCTTAATAAATCCTTGCTGATTTACTAATAATTTTTGTTATGCATTGGGTATTCCTGAATATTAACCAGTACTAAAACTTCAAGTAGCTTCCCAACTATTGATGTCAGAATTACAAGTCTGTAATTCCCTTGTTGTGATCTAGCTCCCTTTTTTAAATATTTACACCACGTCGGCTTTACGCATATCTTGTGGTACTGAGCCTGTGAAAATTGAGTACTTGAACATTAAATATAACGGTTTGGCTTTTACGGAACTTTGCTCTTTAAGAACCCATATGGTCCAGGTGTTTTACTTACCTTTAATTTTATCCATAGCCTTTGCACTTTTTCCTCCGTGAACCAATTGTTTGTTAATATCGAGGTGGCTTCCACCTGTTGCAATTTTTTGCAATTGACTCCTCCTGTAAATAGAGGCAAATAATGTATTTAATACCTCCGCCTTCTTTCTCAAATAATTTGCCTGCCCATCTCACACTGAAAGGGTTCTATAGTCTTTCTAATCTTGTTTTTGATGTACTTGAATAACTTTTTAGGGTTGATCTTACTTTCTATTGCAATCCTACATTTATTTTTTTGTTCGTTTGTTTTTCTGGTGTAACATTTTTGCTTATGTGGTTGCCCTTTTTTGCAACTTTTGTTACATTCCTCATCATTCTGATATAAAACCTATGTCCCTTCTGACTTGAATAAACTCAATTCATGCCTCTTCCTTTCCACTTCCTCTCCTACCTGTTTATTTAGCCACATTGGTTTATACTTGTTTCTTTTACATGTATTATTACCCAAAGGTAAACACTGATGAGGTGTGCATATCTATCAATGTTTTAAAGACTTTCCATTTATCTTACACATTTGTTCCTGCGAAAATTGTAATCCCTATTTATTCCTTGTAGATTATTCCATTGTTTATTAAAATCTGCCTTTCTAAAATGTAGTCTTTGTTGAACCTGGAAACATGGTCTCATTTGAAATAATCAAAAACCATATTAATGATCACGGTTTCCCAAATGTTCCCCATGCTTGAATATTTCTTATTACTTCTATAGTGTCTGGAATTTCAAAATCCAGTAACGCACGTCTCCGGATTATTCAGGAACCAATCTGTCATCATTCTTTTATCGCCCCCAAAATCTGTTTCCTTTAGTTGTACTGCTAATCTCATTGCTTCAGTCTACAAGCGAAGCAAAGAAGTGCATGATTCTATAGATAGTGTGAATATATATATATATATATATAAATATAAAAATATATTTATATATATATATAAATAGCTATCTTCTGTTCACACATTTATACACCCAAGATGCGGCCTTTGCCCTTGTAGAAGGTGCCTTGACCAGCTTTTGAGCTGGATTCTTCTGGATGTATGCTCTTTTTGGTAGCCATTACGAGCCAATGGCTTATCGTTGCCTATGAGGCCGCTTGCCCCTTTCTTCCTTCCATTGGGAGGATATTCTGAAATTTGTCCGTTCTGGCAAGATTGTTTGACACCTTACTGCATACACTGGATGTAATAATACCTGTTCCTTATTGTTTTGAAGGATTGACAAATTGGAGATAAAATCAATTCTTAATTAAAATGGAAGGCTTAAAACACCCTTTTTTTTGTAAGAATTGCTGGACTCCTCTTATGACAACCATGTCTTGGTGAAATATCAGGAATGGCTCTTTTATGGACCGTTCTTGCAACTCGCTAATTTTGCGTGCTGATGTTACGGCTATGAATAGTACCGTTTTAAGTGTTAAAGCCATGTCTGAACCCTGTTGAAGTGGTTCAAAAGATGCTCTCAATGATTGCAGAACACAGGGTAAATCCCAGGTGGGAATTGGATCCTTAAATTGTTGGCTTAAAAAAACTTATTGAGATCCACAGTAGCAAATTATCTTCCTAGTAATTCCAACAATACCAAAATGTGAACCTTCAAGGAACTGATGCTGAGCCCTGGCTTCCTTCTTTAGAAATTCAAGGGTTGATGAAACAGGTGGTTCCAAAAATGTGTGATCAATGAAAAAGCATTGCCAGAGTCTGTAATGCACCATAGATGTTGATTTTTTTTTTCCCTTGCTGTCATCAAGGTCTGTATGACTGACACTCCCCTGGTCTTGAGCACATTCCGCTCAACCTCCAGGCCATCAAATTCCGGGTTAGGATTTTGAACTGGATTTTGAACTGGGAACACTGGTAATTGTCATGGTTTGTCCATCACCATGTTGATTAATTGTGGAAACAAAGCTCTGTGTGGCCAATTGTGAAGTATTGCCACTACCTCTGCGCCATCCTGCCTTATTTCCTGAGTACCCTCGGTATGAGAGGAAGTGGGGGAAATATATACTCCAGCGAAATTTCCATTGGAAGAAGAGGGCTTCCACACAGGCGGCTTCTGGGTGAAACTTTAATATCATTCGTTTAACCTTTTGTTCGATGCTACAGCCATCAGGTCTATCTCGTGAAGTGTCCATCTTTCCACCAACTGCCTGCAGATCGTCTTTGCCAGGGACCACTCCCCTGACTAAAGTCTGCCTGAGAAAAATCAGCTTGCATCTTTTTTTATTTTCTGCAATATGGATTACTGCAAGATCGGTTAGGCTGCGTCCCCAGTCATGCGCTGTGCGAAAAAGTACCGTCCCCCAATCAGGCCGGGCCTACTACGCACCTTGGCGCGCATTCGGCAGCCGCACTCTACTACAAGTTTTTGCAAAGACAGGAAAACTCTTTACAACTTGCGACGGAGGGCTGGCCACGCCCCCGCGGGTGGTTCAGCCAATGAGGGCGAACCAGCTGCGTGAGGTCATGGCCACACCCCTGCAAAAACCCTGCCACATCTCTTCCCACCCCCCCACCCCCTCTATCGCAATCTCCTGCATCCCACCTGAGGATCGCAGTTTGCACGCGCCGTCCCCCCCTGTGTTCTTTATATACTTAACTGCTATCCGGTTGTCGGACCAAATTTTGAGACTGCTTCCTTCCATTTCTAATGAGTAATGACTTATTCCAACCTTATTGACAATGTGACAAAAATACACAGTGCAATACCTATGGGTTGAACTAAATTACCCTTTTTCAAAAGAATATATAGGTATTGCACCGTGTATTTTTGTCACATTGGAAGTAGCTTTGGGCATCGTTGTTTGTTTTTTGTTGTATACATTTAGCCACGCCCACTAGCACTCCTTTGGACACGTGTGTGTGTGTGTGTGTATATATATGTGTATGTATGTAGTAATGTCTGGGGTTTCTGAGGTTGTTGGGAACCTGTGTCTGTCAACCATATTGACACTTGGTAAGCCACTGTCATTGGGCTACATGGGTGCCGAGTTTGGCACTATGCCACTTGCAAACTGTGCAACTTGCATCGGTTGTGCGCATCAGCCAGATCTGTTCTTGTACGGAACAACTTCTTTCTAGGGTCCGCTGCCTGTTCCCACCAGACTAGGGATTTTTTCCCCCTTTGTGGAAGGGTGATATGGTGCGGGTCTTTTGTCTGACTATTCCACTGTCTTAGATCATTTTGCTGGAAAGCCCTCCTGTGCCATCTTGCCCATTTTACCACTTTGAATGGTGGCTCAGAGCGTGCCGGTGATACTCATGCATTGCCTAGCTGCCAGCTGATTGCTGGAGCAGGTTTACCTGATCATGTTTTTTTGTTTTCCTTTTTTTTTTTTTTTTGTGAATAAGGGAAACCATGCCTGTTAGAGTATTGAATTGTACTCCCAAATATTTTAAGTTCTGTGTTGAGTATGTGACTTTTTTTTTTTATTAGACCATGCATTGTGGTGGTGGTGGTGATGATGATGATGATGATGATGATTGATTTATTCCCTGAAGTAGTTATGCTACGAAACACGTAGGAAAGACAGAGTGCAAGCTCTTTATACTTTTCTGTTTTTTTTTATACTTTTCTTTTCTGTTTCTTCGAATCGCAGCACGAAGTTGTTTTTTTTAATTGTCTAACCCAGCAAAGTTGCGCCTCAGCCGGTGACGTCATCAGCATCTGCCGAGTGAGGCAAGTTTAATAGGCAACTGCCGTTGGCGTGCAGACCCCTGCAGTAGCGCTTGGCAGTACAGGAGTACTTCCATCAAGGACAGACGTGCACCAGGCCAGGAACCAACTGCCTAAGGAGGTCCAGGATGTTTGTTTTGCTGCAGATCCAGTGACTGGTGTGGAGACGGAAGTCCTTGGTGTTGTGGTAACATGTCCTGCTGGTAACCGTTTACCTTAATGCACGCGTATTACCTATCCATCTGTACATATGTCTGTACATCTGTACATACTATATCTATTATCAATTACATACTTCATGAGATTTTTGCGCTGTTGCTTTTTTTCTTTTTTTTTGTACTAGCTTTGCAGGATGTTGAGTCACCCTGTGTAAACCAGCAGCAGCGTCTCATTTATTCTTAACACAGGTTTAATATTTTTTTCGTTATATACACGCGTAGTCACTTTGTGTTCTATTTAGAATATATTTCAATTTTTCACCAATCACAATTGTATTCAAATCCACTGATCATAGCCAATCTCCTTGTTCCACTACTGTTTGTTTTCAGTGATTCCATCATGAATTTCTTTATATTGAGCAGTGTTGGCTACTTAAATTCAGAATGGTCCTGAATGTTCCATTTTTTTTTTTTTTTGGGGGGGGGGGGGGGGCTTTTTTGGGGATTATCAGAGTGGATTCCTTGGAATCTCTCTGAACTTTGTACTGGCTTAATTGCCCCATTGTCTTAGTTCTTTTACACTTGCGTTCAACTCCTAAGCTGCCTTTTTGTCTCTTGGCAATTGGGCTGTCTTAATCTTGTCTCTGGTATCTATCTGAATTTGATACAATAACCTGAGAACATGCACCCAAGCATCTGAAATGGTTCGGGCCCAGACCTCCCAAAATTTATGAAGCATTCCTCCGACAAGGGTTGCCTGTGCCGATCTCATTTCATGCCAACCTTCTAGATGTTTTATACGAAGAGCCACCTCTTCTTGGACCAATAAAAAGAGAACTTTGACCACCCGCCACATGTATCATTTAACTTTTTTGGACTTTTGCAAAAAATGTTGCTTGCACCAAAATCACTTTTTGATCTCCCACTTAAAGGACTTAGAGTGGTATCTTTGCTATAGCAGTACCTGGCATCTAGTCTAACGAGGTGTTCCTGTTGTCCCAGAGTCCCTGTGTCTTATCGTTTGTACAGTATGACTGATGTGATTTGCTGTTTGTTTAGTCTAAAACTGGTTTGTTACGCCTCTGTGTTTTGTCTGTCAATTCCTTGGTAGTCTGATCAACCTTGACGGAACTTTTTGCCACTTTGACCACCCGACCCAAAGTACATAGGAGCTGGCTTTACTCTGTTTGCGCTATACAAGACATTGATTATTGGGTGTTGTATTACAGGTCTATATGACCTCATGCTCAGGGTGTTGATACTCACTCATCTTAGCTGAATTTTCGAATGTCAGTCTTTCATGTCCAACACTATCCATCACTGCTAAACGTATGGGTGAATTGTAGTTATCTCCCCAGTGTGACTTGTACTGTAGCTCTGTCCTTTCCTCCCCCCTCCGCGCGCCCCCCCCCCTCTACCACCGCAGCCATGTGGTGGCGCCTGCCTAAGCTAATGGGAGGGATGTGTGTGCAAGCTCTTCAGCCCGTGTCTCAGACTTGTTGCAACTGCCTTCCTCCGCGTTGCTTTGTAGCATAGATGGCTGGTTAGCTCCACCGTTGGGGATCTCCTTGGAATTCGGGACATCCGGGCTTCAAAGCGAAAGAGGCTAGAACTTCCCAGGATCGTCTACTTAAAGCAGTTGGGTTAGTCCCATTTTTAAACTACCAAAGCACAACAAACACTCAGCTAACATAGAACAGAAAGACCTACCTGGGAAAAAAGGTGTGACTATTTATAGGGCCTCCCACAAGTGGAACTTTTTCTGTCCTTTCTCAGCAGTAGGGCAGAACTTAACCCACTGGTGACCACCGCCATGGGGACTACCAGGAAAAAGGGAATAACCCTTTAAATTAACTGTCCAGTCATGCGTTTCATCCCACCATGTTTGAGTAATGTCTTTCAGTAGACATTATGGTGCTCTGTTTGTTGTTTTTTTTTTAAAGTTTAATATTACTCCAATTTTATTTTACTGGGTGGTCCATCCATTCGTTATACTCCAATGGGTTATGCTCCACCCACCCACTGGCAGGACAAAGTTTCCAATGGGTGTTTCCTCCATCTAGCCACACTTCCTTCCCCCCCTCAGACAGTCGGTGTTCTGAAGTTAAAAAAAAAAAAAAAAAACTATACGCAAATAATTTAGGAACCTTAAAACTCGGCAGTATGAACGGTTTGTACTGCTGTAGACTACCCAAGAAAAGAAAAAGCCATAGACCTAAATAGAAATTGCCCAAGAATTGCTACCAGGGAAGAAAATTCTAATCATAAGTACTGCATAAACTTTTTATTTGTCCCTTTGGACAAAAGCTTAAAGGACTTTATGGCCAACACCTGCATCTTCTGAAGCCTGAATGTCTACTTGATGCCTATTATTTGTGATCAGACTTCCGCTCCACATAATTCTGCTGGTGTTACTTGTACCTTTTGTTGCTGCGGTTGTAGCCACAGATGCTGTAGAATGAGCTTTAAGCGCTTCTGGAGCCTGGCTCTTGTGGCTGACATGCTCCTACATAATACAGGACATAACGTTAAATTAGTCTTGGATGTGACTTGTCCACGTTTTCCCCAGGCAGGAGAACAAAGAGCCTGATTTTGATTTTCCGAATTTCGGGTGGTATAATGCGTAAGACATCTTACAAAGTCTAGCGAATGCAAGCCTTGATCCTTTATCATTTAGATTGGTTTATACAGGGATGGTAACATTACCTTCTGATTTTGATGGGATTGTCAACCCAAAAATGGACATAAAATGTAGTAACTTGTCTTTGTTGAAAAACTAGATAGGGCTCCTTTACAGTATAGGGCTTGTAGTTTACCGATTGTACATGCCACAGTCACGAGAAGAGTCTTGAGCGTACTGTCAAAATCTAACTTGATGTGGCTACAAGGGATGCTTTTTAAACCCAGAGTATACAAATTGTAATATTGATGGCGTAGAAGTACTCTGGAAACTTCACACCATTTACAGAAGCATTGCCAGATTCTATAAAACACCCTGGACGACTAGGTTTTCCTTGCTGCCAACAAGGTCTATATTACCTGCTTGGATAATCCTCTTTGGAGCAGCTGATTCTGCTTAATTTTCAGGCTGTTAGAGCCCAACTCTCTAAATTGTATACCGCTGAGGATCTTTTTCTTGTCTGTTCCGTTGCTTCAAAAATTTTAGTTGGAATGGTTTTGACATCTTAACAACTTGGATATCAGAAACCAAGATTCCTATTGGCTTCATGCATCGCAAAGCTGTCACCTATTTGACTTTCTTGCATTTATTAACTATCCGTCTGCACAGACATCTAATACTGTGAGGTATTGCAGATGTGAATTGGTTTGAAATTGTATTAGCAGATTGAAATAATTGAGTATGTGAATCCCTTTTTTTCTTCAACTCTGCAACCAAATTAACCATTACTTTTTATAAAGGTCCTTGGAGAATTTGCCAGACCAAGCTGGAAGGCGGTGAACTGACATTGTAGTATATACAGTAGAAGGAGCACAATCACCTATGTCTAACCTATTGAGCTGTAGCAAGAATCTAACTGTTTGCTATTGGAATGTGGAGGTAGGCATCCTAGAATGTCATAGCTACCATTGAGTCCTCCGTTTCTATCACTGATATTGTATTTAACTATTCGATTTTGAGCTTCATTATTTTTTTTAACTTGTTGACATAAATATCTTAACTCCTCTCCGAATAATCGTGACGTTTACTTGACATGGAAAATCACAGCAAAAACCTCAACTTTTGGTGCTATGAAACATGCACCGTGTCTAATAACTTTGACTTCATTATGGCTTGTGCTACTTTTATTTCTTTATCTTTATTTCAATCTGGAACTCAAACTTCTGAACTTTTTTGAACTCCAGAAAGTACTTTTATCTGACGTGAGCACCGAGGATCTTGAAATCGACTAAACCCAAACTATTTTGAAGTGTCCAAGTCTTCTGGCAATGGCGGAGTTCTCCTCATGCTGACTTACTCGTGCCTCTGAATCAGATGCCTCAAAAGGTTGCACTGACTTTCTCTGCAGGATGTTTGCCTTGAGGGAGCTCTGCATGCATATGTCGCTCAATGTTGGTCTTGTACCCTGCAATGTAGAGCCGTAGAAACGTCATTTTTTTTAAGGTAAGAAAATACGTCAACTTCTCTTTGGCAAGAGGCTTGATGCCATTATTGAAAAGGCTTCTTGAGGAAAAAGTGCTTTGATTCTTCAAAGCTGAATCTGCTAACCAAGGCCTTATACAAGGGGATTTTCTGGTTCTCACAGAGTCCAGCGATGCCTTTGAGATTAAATCTGTGGGTAGCTTCAATTTAGTAAGGGTGCTCACAATTAAATATTACTTGACACCTTTTTCCAAGTCTTCTTCCACATTGGCAATCCACATCTTTATTGCCCTAGAGAGAGACTATTGCCACTGAAGGTCTGCATGCTACTCCAACTGCACCAAATGCCTTCCTTTTTGAAGCATTAACCTCTCCATGGCATCTTTGCAAGGATGCTGCATCATCAGCCAGTAATGTCTTTCTTGCAAACCTAGCATTTGCTGCAACCACCTTCATTGAAGAGTCCCATAATTTGACTTCCTTTTTCCTCAAAGCTATACATTTGTGGACTTAATTGAAAGGGTTACCTTTTATCTTGCTGCAACCATTTTAAATTTGATCCTGTTTTTTCATCCACCTTCGGGACCAAAAAAGGTCCTAGATCTTCTGTGACTGCAAACATGCTCTGATTTTGATTTGAATCTTCAGTTTCCAAAATGCACCTTATGAACTTAATGAGTGGTTCTTCAATATGTGTATCAAAAGCTGAGGGTTTTCTTTTTTCAGCTATGAGCTGTCTGGCACTTTAAAAAAGCCATGTCAAACTGAATTCCTCCTCCTCTTTATAAGAGGATAATTGTGCCAGTATATCCAGACTTGTTTGAGACCTGGTACACTTTTGTTTGTGGTCTGCTTTAATACTCTGGTACACTGCATCCTTCATCCATGGCTAGAATTTGAATGTGCTTTGAGGGCTCTTGCTGCTCTCCTTAAACAATTTTTACCTCACTTCTTGTTTTCAAATGTAAGTTTGTCACAGGCTGAGCGCAATAATGAGTCTTAACAGCTGCCTTCTTCACTGCAGGCTCCATGGATGACCCCCACCTTTGCTGCAGTACCTAACCAACTAACTAAACCCCTAGGGCTTTTCTAGAAATTTTAACAAGCACCCTTTTTTAGAGGGGGGAAGTCTTCATGATAATCAGCCGTCCAGTCCAGCAACTGTGAGGATCAGGTCTAAGCAGCAGAGTGCAGACAGCCACATGCCGAAACTGGTTACATGCAGGTAACTTAAATGGTTAAGTGCAGGGTAATGGCAGCATAAGCTTAACAGCAGCCAAATCACATTACATTGGTGAGGCAGGAAAAAAATATTGCAGTAAATACCAAACTGAACGCTACTCGCAAATAACGGTGTGGCTGACAATGCCACAATTTGTAGCCTGAGCAGACATTTGAAGCATGGCCCGGTCACAAGATCCTCATCCTCCTGGCCAGCAACCACCAACGACGAGTTACGCAGTGGCTTCAAGAGAAGAAAGGTCCAAATGCCTCCCGGAATCGACTGCAAACAGTCATGTAATTCTTTGCTTCAGCAGAATCCCAAAGCGCAAGACTGAAAACACCGTTGATGCTATAGTAATTTTTTTTTTTTTATTCAAACAAAAGTTTATAACGGGTTAAATGTGTGCTCATGTGTTCTGGACATGACATTACAGCATGGAGGGATCAACAGCAACTCAACATGTTTTGTGGAGCCAATTTTTGCTTTCTCAGGAGTTATAGCACCATGTTCCCTTTGTGCCTTAAATATTCCCACTACTTTAGTGTTAGCCCCCTTATGTGCCAGTTCTTTATTGCATTGGATCTTGACAATGTGGGAACGGGGCATAAAATATTAAGAGAGCCATGGCAAACGAGCAATGAAATGTAAATACAGTGATGTGAAAAACATTAAAAGAAACAGTAGTATAATGAAAATTAATAAATTGTTGGTAATTTATGGGGTAAACTGATTTATATTATAATTTATATGTTTACAAACATGGGAGTATGCAAAAAAAAATGTTTGCTAAATGAATGAAGGTTCTTATACCTAGAGGATTATAATTTCAAATAATGCTGCTGTATCTTGAGTTCAGTCCATAGAGGGCCAATGTTTACAATTTATATATCCAAAAGATGTCTCTGCAACAGGTTATGGCAATAGTCACCACCGTGTTTGTCAGGAAAACGCACACTTAACTGATGAGCCTTTTGGATCTTTGTTCTTCAGCAAATTGTTTCAAAAGATCATTTATTTTGTGCTCAATTAATCAAGTTTAAGGATTTGTAGTTCTTCCCACATATTGCTTTTGACAGACACTTAAGTTAGTAAATAATATGTACTGCAATTGATAAAATGATGAATTGAAAATGTCTCCTGGCTTTTTTTTTTTTTAACCTGGTTTTCTTGATCTAACTGCACAAGTAACACATTTTGGATGTGCACATTTATATTATCCTAGAAGTCTTGTAGGTAAAATAAAATGGTATTGGTACATTTTCTCTAGCATCCTTTAATTGTGTATGTGCTAGAAGATTTTTAACGCTTATTATTTACATAATTTAGCTTCTTTTTTTTCTTTTTTTTAAATAAGGCTTTTGGGCTCTCTGAAATCCCCCATTACTGCTTCAATGTTTTCTTAATTTGAACTGATGCTCCACTGTACCTAGTGACAAATGATCCCTCATTCTGCTAAGGTTTTTATTTTTCTTAACCCCTGTTAATCGGCTCCACTGTATTGAAATATTCTGTTGGTCAAAATTCTTGTCCCAAAATCTGTTTAGGGAATTTAGAGAATATTCTATAAAATCAATTTTATTAGAGCCCTCAGACAATTTAACAAATGTTCTGAACTAATCCACAGTATTTTTAAAGTGCTCTGTGTGGGTCACCCAATCACCCAGATTGAAGAGTTCCACATCCAGAAAGTCTCATTTCTTTGAATTCATAATGGAACTGAATTTTAACCCCAGATCATTAATTATTTACAGTATCCATGAACTGCTTGAGTAACTCTGCGTCCCCTTTCCAAAAAAGACTAATTGTATTGTCTATGAATCACTTCTATAGTATCATATTCTTCAGAGACATGAGTGCTTCAGATGCATTTATCTTCCCAGTTCCACCATCAATAGGTTCAAATAGGATGGTACACATTTGTACCCATTGCTGTTCCACATTTTGGAAATACAAGTCTACTTTAAAGGGGAAGTAATGATGGGTTAAAATAAATTTGATCCCTTTTAGTGATTTTAAAATTCCTTAGGTACAGATGCAGCGTCCGTTATTTGAACATATCACGCGTTGTATACCTCGGAATATCCATGTCATGGCGCGTCATTACCGTGTGTTGACTCGTTTTTATCGAGTGCAAAAATGGCATTTTAGTGTTCTGGTTTTTATAAACACCTGCAAATTGACACAGTACTGTACATGTCACAATTCATTCATTTCTGCCACCAAAATGCGAAGAATTGCACCCAAAGAAATCAGGATCCATGAAATTCATACAAAGCAACCGCGTGATTGGTCGCGTGGAGTACAGCAGCGCACACGAAACGGTTCCGTGATATGTTCGAATAACGGCCGCTGCATCTGTAGCTGCAAGCTTCTATTCCTTTTGTGTGTTCTATGCAGGTGTATAGTGCTGGTGCATCACATCCATATAGTTATCTTCCTGATGTGTAGCCCTCATTAATTGTAGTTGATGAATAGTGCCCTAGCAATACAATACAGTACTAAAACCCATAGGCTATAAAAAGTGGTTGATGTATTATGATAGATTACTAGTTAGAGTAGTGGTTCTCAATTTTTTGAGAAGGGGCACACCTGCTGTTCAAATCACACTCATCTGATCCTCGCTTACATACTCCCGTTCACACGCACACCCACCCTCTACTTACACCCATCATAAATGCCTTTTTACTAAACACACACCACATTTATGCACCTCACAAAGCACGCACCTTTTCAGAATTGTATATACCATATTTACCCCCACCCCACAGTTCTTATAATTTCAACCACCCCAAGCACTTGCCTCCCTCCTCACACAAGTCATCACACATTCCTCTCCACGCAAAGCCCTCACTGCTTCCTTTGTGCAATGTGTTTTTTAGAGATGAATAAGCTCCTCTCTCTGCTCTGTGCCTAGCTAAGAGAGGAAAGGGGGATCACAGCCTCTACATCACCATCAGCATGGGATGTGCCTGCTGAGTAGCCAGCAAAGTGTTTTGTTTTTTTCCCCCGTTGCAAAAAAGGCTGTGGCTCTCTGGTTAAGAAATGCTGGGTAAAGACACTATGCCTGAAATGGTGGAATGTTTCGATGCTGTTTTAGTAAGGCACCAGACTGATTTTAAATAGGTCTTAAAGGATGCAAATCTATGTCAACGGTACAGGGGGTTTGCTAGATAACTTTTAATAGGTGACATGACTTGCCTACTTAATGTCTTTTAATATGCAGGTTTTTCTTGCATAAATCAGTCACTACATGCACCTTGGAAAAAAAATCTCTATATATTTGCCTTGAGATTGGATGGTGTCACAGGAGACCAGTGCTTATCCCACAAAAATACCTGGATCCTTTGATTGAACAAAGCATGAGATAAAATAAATTGTATTTATTCACACGAGAAACACACACAGCTTGATTTATAAGATAACACGAAATAACACTTACTAGAATGAGGTAAAACAAAGAAATGGTTTCCAGAACGAAAGTCCACGAAATACAATCTCTAGGTATCAATTCCCAGGAGCGGGGTTGATATGGAAACAAGAGACGTGAAACCGTCTTTGGCTAGGGGCGCTGCTTGCAGCCCCTGTTTCTCCGCCGAAAGAAGTATCTTCATTCTGCGCTTGCAGAATTCGTTTACAAGTCCTTAGTTCTAACAAACTTTTACAGCGGGTACAATCCTTGGTTGTGATGAAACGACTTTGTACCGCACGCTGTCCTTTCCGATGACACACAGATGAACGCTGTAGAACACACTTGAACCCCCGACCCGATTAGCCTACACAGGCTTATAACACCCTCCCAAGCCTATCTGGGTAATACACAGCAAATCTAGGCGTGGGAAGCGAATTCCCACCCAATGGCAAGTTTGCCAACAGTTCCTGCAGCCGGGCAAAGGGCTTCACGGTATTTATTTATTTATAAAATCTTTTACCAGGAAGTAATACATTGAGAGTTACCTCTCGTTTTCAAGTATGTCCTGGGCACAGAGTTAAGACAAATAATACATGGTTACAAATACAGTTACATAAATGAACAGGGTATACATTATTTACAAGACATTGCATGCACAGTTAAAGAAAATATATATTATGGGCGTATGAAACAGTTACAGACCAGATTTTATGCTCAGCCAATTGCTTAGGGGCTGACTGAGCATACAAAGGGCCAGGGCCCAATAGGAAGGGTGCAGGGAGTGAGATCATTAGACATAAGTTGTGTGCTGATAGGAGGGAATGGGATGTGTGGCAGGTGAGGAGCAGCTGAGATTAATCTCAACATCATTACTTGCAGTGCGGCGTGCAGGTAGCGTGGGGCGCGCGCCGCCCGCATCATCAAGGAGCCTGTCCCTCAAGCTTGCATCGCGGGACCGGAGCCCAAAGTCCATCCCTGCAGAGTACTGCCTCCCGGCGGTGCAGCGCATTCACACGAAGGAGACCTGCGTGCGTCCGCCATGACGCCGCGTGACATCTGGAGGGCGGAGTCTAGCCCTGACACTGACAACAGTCAGCTGTACTCACTGCGACATGACCTCCATGGCCTATAAGAAATGACATCTCTCAGAACTCCTTCCTTCACAACAGCTTTGCTTGCTGGAGTGAGGTTGTGTTGCTCCCTTGCAACACAACCACACTATTACATATCCTTACCTGCTATTACATATTCTTTGACTTGCTGGTGCCTGATCCCAGCTTGCCTCTGATTTCCCTCTGTCTGCTGCTGCCCTGATCAGGCTGATGATTCTGCTGTTTGCCCTGCCCTGATTCGTGCAACGATTCTCCTGCTTGCTGCCCACCTTGACCCTGGCTTGACTACTTGTTTTGCCGGATCCTCATTCCGTGATTACGACAAGTGATTCTACGCTACTGACTCTCCTCGTGTATATCCCACTGAGCCTGATGGTTTGTAAAGTCAAATAATTTATTTTTTATCTACCTGGAGAGCTGTGTCAGAGAGACAAGAAATGTAGAATGTCCTGCAGTACCGACTGGGTTTAGTCCCCAACCTCCAAAAAAGTCAGGGGAGGGGGAGATGTAACACCATAGAAGAGAGAAAAAAATGGACATAGAACAGTGCTGTATGGCAAAAAGTATGTGAGTTAAGCAGCACTCCACCACAGTGGGTAATTAAAGTAATTAAAGTAAATAAAGTTCTGATCTTGTGCACGGAAACTGAGAGGGAACCCTAGCCCCCTCAGAACAATAACTAATAGATATAGTGGTTCCCAGCACTCAGTATGAAAAAAATCAGATAAAGGCATCCATAAGAAAATAACAATGATGTATTCAAGAAAATTGCATTCCATAAGCCAACCCTTTTAGGGGCTAGGAAAAACTTTTACATGGAAACAAGGGCTAAACAATAAGTAACAAGTCTGGAAGGGGAGAAAGATGGAGGAAATACAAAGGGATCAACAACCTTGGGGGAAAAAAAGAAAGATAAAGGGGGGGGAAAGAACAACGTATAACAAACGCTCAGGTCAAGGTGATAAATACATCATTATTTTCTTATTGATGCCTTTATCACCTTGACCTGAGCGTTTGTTATACGTTGTTCTTTCCCCCCCCCCCCCCCCTTTATCTTTCTTTTTTTCCCCCAAGGTTGTTGATCCCTTTGTATTTCCTCCATCTTTCTCCCCTTCCAGACTTGTTACTTATTGTTTAGCCCTTGTTTCCATGTAAAAGTTTTTCCTAGCCCCTAAAAGGGTTTGCTTATGGAATGCAATTTTCTTGAATACATCATTGTTATTTTCTTATTGATGCCTGTATCTGATTTTTTCCATACTGAGTGCTGGGAACTCCTATATCTATTAGTACAGTATGACAGTCTGGGTTCAGTAGTGTATGGAATCTTGAATATTAATACTCACAAACGTAAGAGTTATATGGGCATATCCAAAACTGTGGCAAAATGTAGTAAACGTGGGGCGATTACTCACCCTGCTGTTCCAGCCCTGACTTTACCCATGTCTGACCGCTTTGATAGGAATCCGGACACATTTCAGGTTTTCTTTAACTAATGTGGAATACATTTCTATTTTTGTCAGACGTTTTTAGATGATCAAGCTAAAATTGAATTCATCCATAGGATCCTGATGGGGGGTGCCCTTATGTGGGCTACACTACTGTTCGCTCAGAACACCCGCCTCCTGAGGAATTATCCTGACTTTAAATCCAAATTTAAGAAAGTTTTTGACCACAATGCTTTTAGCTAGACAATATGCTCTTCTGGTACTTCGACACGGCTCAAGTGATTTAGCAACATATATAATCAAATTCAAGACTTTGATCATGGAGACTGATTGGACCGATAGCGCACAAGCTACAGTTTTTCAACGCAGATTAAGAAAATTCAAGGATGAAATTACTTGTGTCCTCGTCCAGAAACGTGTTCTGCAATGACAGGCCTGGTGTGTCAGATCAATCTTTAGACTCGGGGAACATAGGACCTAAAATCGTCATCCTGCAATTCTATGGCCAGCTATACGCTCTGAAAATTATACGCTGTTCAATATATCCTCACCCATAATTATTTTAGCTATGAGGGCCGTTTCTACCTCCAGACGTGCGGCACCGCGATGGGTACCAGGTTTGCACCAAGTTATGCAAACATTTTTATGGGTATGTGGGAAGAAAATCACATCTGGAACCACAACCCATTTGGTGCAAACCTGGTACTCTGGAAACGTTACATTGATGATGTGCTGTGCGTCTGGAGGGGTACCATGGATGAGTTGGAATCTTTTAAGACTCATCTCAATATGAACGATTATAACATCCAATTTACGTTAAACAGTAGCCCCCAGTCTATCAATTTCCTAGACTTATCCTTGTTTATAGTTAATAATACTATACAAACCAAAACGTATTACAAGGAAGTCAATACTAACTCATATGTGTTGCATCTAGTCATCACCATTCGCAATGGATTAAAAATATTCCCAAAGGGCAGGCACTGAGAGTGAGGAGAAATTGTTCTCAACCTTAAATATATAAAGAACAAATTAAGGATTTGGGTTCTAAATTTATAGAAAGAAAATATAACAAGAGACTCATCCAGAATGCCATTGATCTGGCGAATAAGAGAAAGAGCCGCATTAATTCATCCCATAAAAAAGGTACCTATCGTTTCAGACAGGGAATTTCTCCCATTTATCACACAATTTAATGGGATGGCTCAAGATATTTCCAAGGTGTTTAATAAGCAGTGGAGGATCCTACAAAGAGACCCTATCCTTAATTCTATATTGCCAAATAAACCTCAAATTGTATAAAAGAAAAGCACAACATTTGAAATCCCAAATAGCACAAAGTTGCCCTAGTAAATATTCGGGATCCAGCCCAAATATGTGGCTTGGAGACCTTAAGGGATACTACATTTGTAAAAATGCATCGGTTGCAATTATGGGTGAAAATGCAAAGAGTTTAAATCAAATGTCACTGGTAAAACTTATGACATCAAAACATTTTAAATTGCAAATCAAGTTATTGTGTTTATCTTTTAGAATGTCCCTGTGGATTGCAATAGGTGGGCAGAACAGGGAGACCCCTCAAAAGGAGATTTGCAGAACATGTATACAACATTAAAAAGGGCTTAGAAACACATAGTGTATCTAACCATTTCAAGATACATCATAATATGTTGCCCGATGGGCTCATCTGCATTGGTATTGATTGCCCCAAGGTCAATGTTAGAGGGGGAGATAGATTACAGAGGGTCTCTCAACAAGAGACCTTCTGGATCTATACCTTAAAAACTCTCTCCCCCAAGGGATTGAACATTGACTTTGATCTGGCATCTTTCCTATGAGACCCCCTGTTCTATGGTCACGGTATTGCAATTTCCTTAATTACCTTAGATTATCCTTCCTGTTGCAATTTATGTTTCCAGTTTTTATTTATTTTCCATTCATATTAGTGTGTTATGGTGTATTTTCATGTATACACACTTTTAGAATCATAGGTGTATGTTTTAACCCCACTGGTGCCGTCATTATGGCATCAGTTCATTCACCTTGGTTGTACCTAATGTTATCCCAGAACTGAAAGGGTTAATTTAGGGCTATTTAACACAATGGGATTAGTGAGGCTACACAAAACACTGAAGAAGTGACGTTCCTCGTCACGAAATGCGTAGGAAGGAGGCTAAAGAAGTGCTGGACTGGCGATTCATCTGACACAGGGACAGTGACGTCATCGCGGTGCGCCCCGGAGCAACGTGGGACACACGCAGTGCTGTCAGGATTGTCAGAGACTGTACACTGGTGTCTAGCCGGATCAGGCACTTCTAACAAATGCTTTTAACTCACAGATACATTGTGAGTATGATTCTGTTTAAAATCGAGGGTGTGATAATAAAGTGTAAACGATATTGCACAATCCTCTCTCTCTTTTTATCCCTTGTCATGGAGATCTGAGTACAGGAGAATCGAAGCACATTCAGAAAACATTTTTCTCTGTGAAAAGGGGTCTTTCCTTTGATATCCATCCGGATCAGGGACATCACGTGGGGTTCGTGTTACCCTGAAAACGATTGAATTCGGGAGGGCTCATTGAATTCGGGCAGTTTCTCTCCACCGCATGCTGTCTTCCTACTTCTAGTAAGTAGGCATTATTTGGGGCATTTGTACAAGAGGGCTTCATTGCTTAAAACGTTACTGTGCAATGTTGTGTCCCTGTTTTATGTCTTATTGAACAGGACAGCAGCTGCTGTAAGGAGGAACTTTACATCGTGCATTGGGGACTGAGTCTATTTCTACTTCAACATCATTTAGAAGATAAAACGTTTTGCACGCCATCCACACATATATCCTTTTTGGACATTTATTCATTCACATTGTGTACCACTTATATGCGCCAGGTTTATTTCTATTTTGTATTGTAATTTTGTTTTTGGGTATTGCTTGAGATAGTCCCCATATTAAAACACCCGGCAGCTTCTTTCACCACTTGTCATCACCAATTGTGCACTGCACTGTTTCACACAGGTTGATCGCTAATTATAGTATCACTTGTTTTTGCACTTGTGTGTAGAGAATTGCTTTCCTTGCATATCTATTTCGACACCCCCTACCACAGTATTGAACATTTCTTGTCCAGTTCAAGATAAAGTAGTGGCCACTATTGCTTCCTGCTAATTACTCTGATTTTCGGGTGTATTTGACTAAAAGGATGCTCAAATTTGACCTCTGCATTGAGAGTATGACTGTCTTTTTGACCTGATACCCGGCGCTTCTAATCCCTTTTGTTGTATTTATTCACTGACTGGTCCAGAAACCAAAGTATTACGACAATACATAAAGGAAAACCCGGAAAAGGGATTTATTACCCAGTTTGTCTCCCGCTGGGGCTAAACTATTTGCCACATCTCAACACATTAATAACGTACGCAGGGACACTATTAGGTCAATAAGTGAAAAGCTTATATTGATTACAAATAGTTATTTTTAAGGCCACGGCATCACAAATCCTAAATAATATCGCTCCATACTTAAAACCTATGGCCTGATTTGTTCTATGTCCCGTGTCGCCGCTCATCCCCAGCTTCTTGACAACTTTTTTTGCCGAGGCCATTTGGCGAGAAATTCTCCATTCTAGAGCAGCGATCAGCTGCGAGATGCTGATCGGGGCTACTAGAATACAGTGACTGAAAAGCTGGTGATGAGCGGCAAGATAGGGCTTCTCGCAAAGCGGTCAGCGGATATTTTTTCCGCCAAAAAAAAACGGCGCGTTTTCCTATTCTCGCCAGCTTCTCGGGGCTTACTGAATAGTAGTAGTCATTTTTGGCAAGAATATAATAGGAGAAAACTAGGGTGCTCCAATGTAAACAGAAGAAAAGCCAGAAATAAAATGCAATACAAAACTGGTGACTGCAGCTCAACCCGCGGAGGATCATCCCGCGATCCTTAAATGGTACAGAGGTAGAAAGTAGGGGAGCGCAATAAAAAGAGAAATACAAACAATTATTAGCACATAAAAGCCAGTTCCATGCCAAGGAACGTAGAGAGGGACAGGGGGGGGGGGGTGGAGATGGGAGTCAGTGTAAAATACACAATGTGTAACTCCATATATGCCCTAGCACCTTGTCAGAGCACTCTAGTATCCTAGTATATGGGTAACAATATGAATAATGTTTAGAGGAGTCACACGGCCCTATGTGAGTCTGCTCCCCAAATGGTATCTTGTACTGGGTCACGTGGATCTCGTCCTGCTGGATGAGTAGACCCTCAAGGTGGTTAGACAGGAGTCTGTACGAATAAGGGGATGTCCAAATATGCCAATTAAAATACAGCCATTTATTACACACAATAACAAAGCAACAATGAACTCACATAAAGGAAATATCGCTGGTTCGTCTGTCAGCCCCTGGCTGCGTCTGCTTCACTCTAGTACTCCTCTGTACACCGCATCCGGTGTGCAGGGCTGGAGGGTAGATCGGGCAGAGCTGCTACGGTGGCCGGCAGGTAACAGAAAAGAGTGCACGTTACCTTTGAGAGTTAATCTCGAACCTTCATACCACATCCAGGAAACATCATTCATAAAAAGCTGGGATGAAATCATCACTAAATGTTCAAGGGATCTCATGACTCTACTGTGTCACGCTTGTGCTCTCCACACAAGCGAGAGAGAAAGGGAAGAACCCGTTAGTGAGGTGGGGAGGCCGCAGGGGATACGAAGGGAGTAAGTTGCCGCGCAGCTGGGGATCGGCGCACGTAGTCACGTGACCGCGCCGCGCGTATGAGAATGCGCGTCGCGCGTATGAGAATGCGCGTCGCGTCCGGAGGTGCGGTGCGTGGCTCAGAGACACGAGTGATCCAGCTGCATGTGTGCGCACGCTCTGACAGCAGAGCGGGAGTGCGCGCGTTCCCAGGCACCAACGCGGGTGTTGCTGGAAGCCAACGCTTCAGCACAGGAAGTCTGGAACAGGAACCAGGACATGGAACATGGAAAGAGGAACATGAACATGGAAGGAGCCAAGGCGGTAGAGTCCAGAGCACAAGGTAACATCCACAAGGGAATTGCTTCTTGGAGGTCGTCCAGCCTCCTTAAAGGCACAGTGCCAGAAACAGCAAGGTGCAGCGAAACTAAATATAACATAAGGGTTCTTAGTCTAATCCATTGGCCAAGGAATTATAAGCCTGCTACCACGTCAAGGTGAAGCCTACTAAGCAGGTACCTACACTACCCGACGTTAAACTAACCTTAGTAGTATATGAGGGACTGTCCCACACTTCCGGAATCCAAAGGAGATGAGTAAAGGTCCCAAGGAGGTCCAGGCAGGAACAGCATGCAATGATGGTAGTACTTGCAGGAACCCAAAAGGAACGAAAAGCTCTGAAAGAGATCATGGATATGGAGGAAATCACTATCAAACCGGCAGACAAAGGAGGCAAAACGATCCTACTGAGGACTACATCACAGAGAATAAAAAACTGTTAGGAGACAAAAAATGCTATAGTGTTAGACAAAGATCCAACACTGATCTTTCAAATACAACTTGACACAATTTTGGAGAATGGTATCCAAACGAAAGTCATCACTAAAAAAGAACAAGAATTCATGATGAACAAGTGCCCAACCACTGCAACATTCTACAGCATACCAAAAATTCATAAACATGCCATCAAACCACCAGGGAGATCAATAGTCTCGGGTATAGTCTCTTTGATGGAAAATACGAGTGTCTATGTTGATAAAGTCCTCAGAAACTTTGTCACCTGCCTACCATCATACGTGCGGGACACCAAAGATGTCTTGAAATGTCTAGAGGACATACACGTTAACCAAAACCCCTTACTCGTCAGTTTTGACGTTGAATCCCTATACACTAGTTTAGAACATGAGATAGGCCTTCTGGCAGTAAGGCACTTCCTATCATCACATAGTCGTTTGTTCAATGACCCCAATGCCTTCATTCTCGACCTCCTAAAGTTCATTCTCCAGCATAACTACTTTCTGTTTAACAAAAAGTACTATCTGCAAATACAGGGCGCAGCTATGGGCACTACATGTGCCCCCACATACAATAACCTCTACCTAGGGTGGTGGGAGGAGGTTAACATATTCTCAGAAGCGATGCATCAATATACCAGACACATAGACCATATGGATAAGGTATATTGATGACATCATGCTACTATGGCAAGGAACCAAAGAGGAATTAGTTACCTTTCTAGCTCTCCTCAATGTGAACGATCATAATCTCCGACTCACATCTGAGATAAGTAATGAATCAATAAATTTCTTGGATCTCAGGATTACGAAAACAACAGATGGAAGTTTGGCAACATCTAATTACAAAAAGAAAATGACTACAAACAGTTACCTGAAAGCCGACAGTTACCACCCCAGATCTCTTATCCGGGGCATCCCCACAGGACAATACCTGAGGATAAGATGCAACTGTTTGGACTTAGGCACTTTCAAAATATACAGGCAAGAGAAATGAGAGACAATTTTTTAACTAGAGGATACTCAAAGAAACAACTAAAAACGGCATACCACAGGGCAGTAAACACCCCTAGAGAAAACCGACTCACAGACAAACCATTGGCTAAACTCACGAAAGAAATGAGGTGTATTACCACCTACAACGGACAATGGAAAGACATGAGCTCAATTCTAGAGAAATACTGGTACCTACTTACCTGTGATGAAGATCTTAAACTGGTCCTCAAAAAACAGACCATCAATAGTAAGGAGAAGGTACCTTGTGGTATACAGCCATTTTACCAGACAAAAAAACAAAAAACATGGTTAAACATCACAGGAGGTTTTAAATGTCACAATTGCCGAGCTTGTGAGTACATGAGGGAAAGTAAAACCTTCACCAATTGGAATAACACCAAAACACACACATTGAATAAGTTCATTAACTGCAAGACAATAGGGGTAATTTACCTAATAACATGCACCTGTGGGGCCAAATATGTAGGAAAAACCAAACACGAGCTACGACGACGTATCCTGGAACACCTAGGATCTATTAGAAATTCTCAAGATACCCCAGTATCCAGACGTGCGTGAACAACATGGAGGTGATACCAAGGTATTAAACTTCCATGGCATTGACCAAATTGCCCTGACAATCCACAAAGGGAACTGGGACAAACATCTGCTTCAAAGAGAAGCCAAATGGATATACACTTTGCACACCCAATCACCATCAGGCATAAACGAAAGCTTTATGTATACCTCATTTCTCTAATTATTTTTAACAATTAAAGTTCTGAAACACTGGACCATCTAAAGTCACCTCTTATCAACGGATTACTAATGGATTCTTTATAGCAATACACTAAATTGCCCATTATGCTCAGCAGATCAGGACCTAGACACTCACTAATGATCCGTTTGAAGATCCTCGTTTTTATTACCCCCACAGTTCCATGCTGGAACCACTAGGGGAACCGGCATTACTAAGCGTCCGTCTGGTTGCTAAGGCAACCGTGAGGTATAAAGGAAGTTGGGACTATTGAATTGCTGATCATCTTGTTCTCTTTTCTCTTCTCAGGTAAAAACATATTTCAAATTGTCTGTCTGTCTTCAAATCATCCCTTGCTGTATCTTAATTCAATTTAGCTTTCACACTTGTTTTTTTTCAAAGATGGGTGTTGTCCTGCCCATCTGCTTTAATGTCCCTCACATGTGCTAATTAAGTTGCTTGGTCCAGCCAGGTGACTTTTGAAAAGTATATTAGCAAACCCACAGCAGCCATTGCTGTTTTCAGCCATGCTTGAAGTATACATGCTTAAAGTAGAATGTCTGATGAAGTTTAAAAAGGAAGTTCAAAAAGAAGTGGGACAGTGGACACCACCTATTGATTCGGAATCCTGCATTTGATCTACGCTGGAAAGGAGGATATCATCCCAGACTGCACATCTCAGCACTTAACCCTTGCTGTGATGCTACCTTTACTTTTTATATTTGCTGTAACCTAACTTATTTTCAAATTATGCACTTCCTTCCACCAGCCTCATCATGTCTTGAACTCTGTTGGTATATCTCCATCTCTCCTTTCTTCCCCACTTCTCAGTTCACATGAACTCCTTTCTTACCTGCATCCTCTGTCACCACACAGTTATACCCCCTTCACTAAAACACACCCCTACAAATCATCCTCACACATTCTCTTTCTTTCCATGCTTCTCCTCTTTGCTTCTGGGGATATCTCTCCCAATCCTGGTCCCTGCCTTATTTCTACATGCTCTTGTCCTCACCTCCCACATGCAACTTCTACTCATAGTTTCAACCCCTCCAACCTCATACCCATCCCCTGCCACCCTCCCTCCTCTCTCCCTTTCTCCTGTGCCCTTTGGAATGCTCGCTCCCTCTCTAACAAGTTCCTCTCTGTGCATGACTTCTTTCTCTCTCACTCCCTGCTTCTCTTTGCTATAACTGAGACCTGGCTCACTCAGTCTCACTCTGCTCTGGAAGCTGCCCTCTCCTATGGTGGCCTTTCCTTCTCCCACACTCCGTGCCCTGATGGCAGGGGTGTAGGCGTGGGGCTCCTGCTCTCCTCTCTCTGCCGTAACCGAACCCCGTTTTAGTGCGACATTCCCCTATTATCGGAGCTTTGTGAATAGCTACACAGTCAATATCGCACTATAAGGGCATTTATAGTCCTATAAGTCACTTAGCGAGGTTTAGTGAATAGGCCCCAAAGAGACAATTCCCCCTAATTCAACATTTTCACTTATTAAACTTGGGTGGAAAAAAAAGCCTTTTTAAACATTTTTTCCAGGTCTGCTTAGTAAGAATGAGATCTGGTAATTATTGTTCTTTCCCCTTTGATCTCTTTAAACAAATGATGTGGCCATTTTTAGTAAAACAACATCAAAGGGAGATTCTTAGTGAACAAGCTACCTGCATGTGAAACCCTTTCCATGCAATGCTATCACAAAAGAGATTAGGTGAAGACTGTATAAATATAAAAATAAAAAAAGAATCTGGTTGTGATAGAGACATAAGTTCCAAATATATTTTAAAATGCTTTCACTTGGTTTGGTTTGCGTAAAAATTGTGTCAATATTTAACCTATTTTGTTTCAACTTTATATATTTACGGCAAACAAATGCTTTTTAGCGTTGTTATAATATTTATCTAAACTCATGTGGGGCTAAGGCTTAGGCCCCGCTCCCTCAGTCAGCGCGCCTGCACTGCAGACAGGCGGCGCACTGACAGGCAATTGACCGCGATATGCGGTCTGAGGGAGCCGGGAGGGGGCGGGAGTGGGAGGGGGGGGGGGGCATGGTAAAACTTTGCCAGGTCTGATCGTGGTGCCTTGGTGACGTCCACCCCCCCCACCACCACCATCCCCACACACAACACATACACACAACACATACACACAACACATACACACACATACATACATATACACTCACACACTTTTCCCCCGCAGCTTCTTCCCTGCTCCCCTCCCAAGCCGACTCCCATCTAGCTCCTTCCCTCCCCTCCTTCCCTCATTGGCTGACTGCCGCACCACGTGACGCATCAGAGCTGCAAATCACTAGGAGCTTGCAGCATCGGCCGGCTGACGCGTCACAGCACGCAGTCAGCCAAGTAGTAAGGAGCCAGCGGGGACCTCCACACTAGAGGAAAGGGGCTGGTGGTTCCGCTTCTGCGTGGCAGCGCAGGCCATCGGATGCAGCGGGACCCAGGCCTAAGACTGTAACACAGTATATAGAAGAGAAAAAAATATATATATATATAGTGCAGACTGTAATAACTGTTCAAGTGCTTTATGTGTCAACAAGAGTGAAACTCACAAAAATCGCTGCAATATATCACATGCCAGAGATCCTTCTCTCTCTGGCTGGAGCCCTTTAAAACCTCTGGTGTCAGGATATCCCTCAGTGGATGGATGCGTTATGTAAATAAAGGAAACCACAATAGTGCATACTATTTCAACTAAATATAATGCATGTTTATCACAGATGATAAGGAAACTCACATTTTCCATATATTAAAAGGATGGTGGAGAGAACCGCTTGCAGAAAGGACAATTTGAAGCTGTGTCTCAGTGTTTCATTCGCTCCTCGCCGTGGGCTTCCGCATGTGTCACCGCCGTCGCGTCACTTCCGCTCTCGCGTCACAGCTAAGGGCGTGAAGCCAAACTGGAACTAGTAACAGCAGTAGGTTTGCCAGTCCTTCTGAGCGTCGGTCCTCTCATTCAGCTCTACTGACGAAGCAGTTTGCGAAACGCGTAGAGCTGAATGAGAGGACCGACGCTCAGAAGGACTGGCAAACCTACTGCTGTTACTAGTTCCAGTTTGGCTTCACGCCCTTAGCTGTGACGCGAGAGCGGAAGTGACGCGACGGCGGTGACACATGCGGAAGCCAACGGCGAGGAGCGAATGAAACACTGAGACACAGCTTCAAATTGTCCTTTCTGCCAGCGGTTCTCTCCACCATCCTTTTAATATATGGAAAATGTGAGTTTCCTTATCATCTGTGATAAACATGCATTATATTTAGTTGAAATAGTATGCACTATTGTGGTTTCCTTTATTTACATAACGCATCCATCCACTGAGGGATATCCTGACACCAGAGGTTTTAAAGGGCTCCAGCCAGAGAGAGAAGGATCTCTGGCATGTGATATATTGCAGCGATTTTTGTGAGTTTCACTCTTGTTGACACATAAAGCACTTGAGCAGTTATTACAGTCTGCACTATATATATATTTTTTTCTCTTCTATATACCGTGGTATTTTCCTGCTCTCCTCCCCACCTCCAAGCAAAGAAATCTCCATATCCTGGGACTTGGAACTGTCCCATAAGAGGAAGTTGAGCTGCAATTTACACTCTATATTTGTAATTCACTTTTTTTGGTGTAAGGTGTATTTGTGTATATTTTGTGTTCCACTTATAACACTATTTTTTATATTTGTCATCACTTGGGAAGCGCCCAGTCCATCCACTGCCCCCGCCCCCACTATTACCTAAGACTGTCACAGCATACAAATAAGTGAACTTGTTGTTTCAGGATCAGTTGTTCTGATTTTTTGAATTATATATATATTTTTTTAAATTGTCCCACTATGTGTGACTGCCCCTGTAAGTAAGAGAATAACCGTTTTTGTCAGAGGAGGATTTAGGCTAATTATGTGCATATCATTAGCTGGAATCCTTGTTAGGGCTGTTATATACGGTGTGCAGCCTCGAGCGTGCCGGTGCGAAAGCGCATGCACGTGCCGCACACGTTTTGTGTGTATACTGTGCGCGAGTGAGGTACTGTATGTGTATGTGTATGTGTTTGTGTGTGTGTGTCTGTCTATCTGTGTGTGTTTAAATATGGTTTCAAATAAATAAATCCTTTAATAATTTTTTTAATAACATTGTACATATACACACACATACACACACATATACTTACATTTTCGGCGGCGGTAGCGGCGCAAATTCTTTCTTTTTCTCATCTTCCCCCCCTGTCGGCCGGTTCCACGCTCCCTGCTGTGCGCGCACGCGGCACCATTGTAGAATGGCCGACTAACCTCAGCCAACTAAAACTGCCACGCGCGGGCACATACTATAGAACCGGCCTTAGTGATTTGGGACAGTGGGGTGAAGCAGGTCTGTGGGGCCTATGCAGCATTATGGGGCCTACGGGAAACCCGGTACATTCACATTTGTGTTTGGCTTTGCTTTACAGCACATTATAGGTTACAAAACATGAGCAATTATTACTGAATGCACAGGGAACTCAATCATGTTCCCAGCTTGTTTAGGAGTAAATGAGTCCTGGTGTATATTTTGGGAACTTATTGAAGCAATAACACTGCCGGGGAATACAGCAGTAAGCAGTAATGATTGGCAAAATGTTTGCAGGTCTCAAATCAGGCACTTTCTTAGTAATTTTTTTACAGGCAAAACATTTTTGGGCGTTGCAATTTAGTTTAATATACTAATTTACAAATTTGTTTAAATCGCTAACGTTACTTAATGCCGACTATAAATATGGTGCACACACACAATGTTTTGTAGCTGACTGATATTTTTTGTAATGCTTGCGAAATTGCTAAACCTAAGACTAAATTTGCCACATTATTAGCCCTGAGATGTGGCAAAACGTTTCGCCAGGAACGGGGAAATAAAATGTATCAATTCCACTTTGGATAGTTTACACATCTCTATTAAGCAGTCAGATCACTGTAACATTGCTGATAAAACAATATTTGGAGCTGCATTTTTAAAGGATAATGTTTAATTTTTGAACGTTGAAGGTAGATTTTATTTTGTATTTCTATTTGTATCTATGTTTTCATACGAGATCGTCTTCAAGAGTTGCATGACCATCATATATGAAATAAATCAAATAAAGACTTGTGTTGCACAGTAAGTACATTTGTTTTGTTTTTTTTAAACTTAGGGGAAAAAATGTGAGTAGTCACAAAAGAGGGGTTCTTCTCCACAGTTTCCATCACAACTGCAACTAAAATACCTACTGTACAGTATACCAAATTTACAGAATACCTGGACAATGTTAGTCTCCCAGTCCATTCTAGCAACGTGGACTGGGCATGCCAATTTATATTCCAGGTTGTTGCAGACCCTTTGGCACCGTCCGGTTGGGTTTTTAGAATAATAAAAGGAATATGCCAAGCGTAAGCGGTGTATATAGCAATTTATTTATATATGCATTTTTATTTAAAAAAAACTATTGATGTTCTTCAAACGTCTACTGCCTGGTATGCAGGATAAGGGTTGAATTCTATATCTCTCTTGTCCCTCCACGTTAGTGGATGACACTGGGGTTTGGTTCCTCCCAACTGGAGGTAGGACACTTGACCTTCTGACTTATTGGTGACTGCAAAAGACCCTCATTCTCCCCTCTCTGGTTAGTTGTTCTGAGTCCTACCAGCTGAGAGGAGTGTGCCTATAAATATTTTAGAAAACAGAGCACTATTCAAAACCATTACACATTTTGCTCATAAAGGGGCAACAAGTAAAAAATTACATTAGACCGTGCCGAAACAGTGAGTTAAATAACTCATCAGAGGGGCTACCAAGCAGCAAAGTAGGTTACAAGAATACTAAGATGGGCAGAAATAAATGTAACAGCAATAACAGAATTTCACATCGCAGCAGTACAAAATTTACAAGCGGACTTCTTGAGTTTGAACTTCATAAACCCAGGAGGATTGTCACTGCATGAGGATGTATTCAACATAATTGTACAAATTTGGGGTTTGCCATCAATAGACATGATGGCAACATACAACTGTGTGCATACATCACCCATAAATTTCTTCTGGTGTTTGTTTTTTCTCCTTTTCCACAGATTCAGAGAGTATTTGGAAAATAAAGATTCACAAAGTAAGTGCTGTACTTATGGCTCCAGCATGGCCATGGAGGTCATGGTTCATGGATCTTCTCAGGATGTTATGAAGAGGTAAGTCAAGGTTACCAATATTTCCAGATCTTCTGACACTCAAAGCCGTATAGACCATCTAAATTTTAAAATGCTACAGTCTATGGCACGGAAACTGAAAGGAGGATACTGAACAACCTAGGTTTATCTTCTGAAGTAGCCAATACATTAATAAGAGCCAGACAGACAATCGCTTAAAAAATCCAGAAACAGCATCAATATCTAATATTTTGGATTTCTTTTAGGGACTTGTAAGGGAGTGAAGGGATTAACTCCCTATCTTTGTCAGGATCAGAAGACCACACCCAGGTGTTGCTAATCCACTTCTGGTTTAGAAGAAGGCCGAGAATCCCTGTCAGCTCTCTAAGGCCTGGGATCCGCTGCGCCCGGCGGCGCGGGCGGCCGCACGAGCGTTCCCCACCAGCAAGGGAATCCTCCCGAGCCGGTCCCAGTCCGCCCTCACGGCACAGCTCACTAAACGCTGTGACGCGTCAGCCGCTAGGGGATTCAAGAGAATTGTAATCCCAAGCGTCAACGCGTCACATGGTGTGGCTGTGAGCCAATGAGGAGGGGAGGCTTCGGGAGAGTGTGGAGGGAAAGCAGCGCGAGTGCCTGTCTGTGTGTGTGTCTGAGTGCATGAGTGCCTGCCTGTGTGTGTGTGTGCATGAGTGCCTGTCTGTGTGTCTGTGTGTGCCTGAGTGTGTGTGTGCCTGAGTGTCAGCGTGTGAGTAGGGCAGCCCGCAGCAGCTCCCTCCTGCAGCCCGGGAGCCCGAGCCCATGGAGGGGGGGGGGTAGCGGGTCCCTCCGCTTAAACCACGCCCCCCTCCGCTTAAACCACGCCCCTCCCTCCCACTCCAGCCCCGGCTCCCACTCCGCGGGCTGTGTCTGTCAGCGCCCCGCCTGTGTGCAGTGCGGGCGTGCTGACTGAGGGAGCGGGGCCTTAGCCTAAGAATTTATGAGGGACAGGTTCAGCTTCCCATAGAGTTATCTGGGAACAATAGGGACAGGACGTTTTGGGTTCACGCTGCATATATTTTGTAACCTGATTGCCCAGACAGGGAATAAAGGACGCTTTGGTTTGAGAAATGATTATGTGGAAGTACTTAATGACCCAACACGGATACTACTCTCTCACAGGAGCAATTAATAGAGGCACAAGAGTGATCAAATGTAGTTATTTGTTATCTGATCCTCCACATTGTATTATACACCAGGATAAGATCATACTTTGTGTAGGAGGCATGAGGTATAACCAGGGCACAGAGGTATAACCAGGGGAGATGTATGTGAGTGAAAATAGCATTGGCTTTTATTTAACCGCGGCTTTAAACATTACAGCTTCATGTCAGCATGCAAAACAAAAACAGGCTTATCTCTTTGTAAGGGCTAACTCACACTTCCCAGTCCCTATCTGCAGGACTTGGAGGCTAGGCCTCTTACCAACCTCTGACCCCAAAATCCAGAGAGGTACCTGTAAATAGGGGCTCTTTACATCAGCCTCCAGGTCTGGGTTGGTGTTCATGGTGTTGCACCTTCTGGCGGGTTCCAAGGTCCGCTGCATCCTGGAATAGAGTGTGTGGTTCCCTTTCCAACACACTTTTGAACCTGCTTGATGAATCAGGGGGAGATTGGCTAATAGACTCTACCTGCAATTAACCTGCTCCCTGCTGGACTCATCAGCTATGTATCTAAAGCCCTCTCCCGCCTTAAACCTTTTTCATTGACTGCCCCTCACCTCTGGAATGCCCTTCCCCTCAGTACCCGACTAGCACCCTCTCTATCCACCTTTAAGACCCACCTTAAGACACACTTGCTTAAAGAAGCACTGTGGCTATTCTGAACACATGGCACATAAAGCTTGGCCCCCTGCAGATGCACTTACCAGAACTCCCTCCTACTGTCTCTGTACGTTCTCCCTACCTACCAATTAGACTGTAAGCTCCTCGGAGCAGGGACTCCTCTTCCTTAATGTCTAAATCACTTATTCCCATGATCTGTTATTTATATTATCTGTTATTTATTGGATTACCACATGTATTACTGCTGTGAAGCGCTATGTACATTAATGGCGCTATATAAATAAAGACATACAATACAATACAATCAGCTACAGACTGGCTTTAAGTGTGC
The DNA here is from genome assembly GCF_040206685.1 of Ascaphus truei. Lineage (NCBI taxonomy): Eukaryota > Metazoa > Chordata > Amphibia > Anura > Ascaphidae > Ascaphus > Ascaphus truei. The sequence continues at coordinate 85,463,707 of NC_134484.1, forward strand.
TGCCTTTTTAAACTGGGGAAAGGCCCTGTCACACTCCAGAACATTCTTAATTTCACCTTAATGTTGTGAAACAAAGGAATTCAGAAAACCCAGAAATCTATTTGTACTCTTTTGGCGCAAAGCAAACTACATACAGTGAATTAAAATGGCAATTGAAGAAGCGTACAAAGATACAGGGGATGAACCCCCTCATAGTAATTAAGGCTCATTCTACTAGGGCTGTAGCCACTGTATGGGACGAGAAACAAGACAACAGCAGAACAAATCTGCAAGGCAGCTACGTGGTATTTCTGCACTTTCAGGAAGCATCAAAGGTTAGATTTATCAGCATCCGTGGAAGCCGTGTTCTGGAGGAATGTTCTCCAAGCAGCCATTTCTTGTTGACTTTGCCCTCCCTGTTTTTTTAGGACTACCTTGTGACATTCCACTGTGTCATTCACTGTCATACATGCCGATAATTTCATTTTACCTGTTTTTTTAATGGCAGTGCATGCATGGTTCCTGCTCCTTATTTCCTGTGTTTTCACTGTGCAGTACATTTTATTTATTTATTTTCTCTTTAACAAGTCAGATGATTTGTGTCCTGTTTCCAGTTGGAAGGGGCCAGGAGAAATCACATTATTGGTGAGTAAAATATTTCTCTTTTCAGAAAGAGTTTGGTTGCCACTAAATTGTGTCCTTCATTTTTTAAGTGAAACTTCTTTGATGGCACCAAAAATTTTTTCGCTTGCACAAATCGCCTTGATGGTGACAGAAGTTTGTAATGGAAGTGACATCAGTGTTGGCAGAAGAGGCCGTCGGCGCGTGCATGCGCAGAAGCGGCCGTTGGTGTGCACATGCACAGAAGCGTCTGTCACTCATAAATGCCGCGTATGCGTAGAAGTGGTCAGTGCCACTCACAGAAGCGTCTGGCACCACTCGCACATGCCGTGCATGCGCAGAAGCAACAATCGCTTCTTGCACATGCAGCCGACTCACACAAGTGGGTTCTTTATGCACTGTTGTGTCTCCTTCCATATGTACAATGTCTGATTCATTGAACACTACGCCTGTGATTGGTATAAAAGCCACGTCCACTACATCATTCCAACAGGAACCTGACGAAGCATCATAGAATGCGAAACGCGTAGTTCCGAGCTGGGACGTGTAGCTTTTTGTCCTTTGACGGCCACCGTAGCTTCCTCAAGCATTTCGCTCACAGTCCTGTCGACTGGACGTGGGATCAGGAACGCACTGTGTTGAAGTGCCGAGAGTGGCTGCGTGTACCGGAGATGAGTTTTCCACATGTGAGAAACGTAATACTCTAATTTTTTAATCAATAAACTGCAAATTTTACACCTTCCCTGTGGCTATCTGTCATCCTTACTGGGGCTATCGCGAGGACACCGGGCGTCTGCGTATACACCACACAGGGATACAGAGGGACAAATCAGCTGCTGACGGAAGGAGACACAACAGTGCATAAAGAACAGATAGAGCATTCCAATGTCTTCTAACTATCTGCTTAATCTGCTCAGATTGTACGCTATATTGAGTAATAAACAGAGCTGCTTGTGTTAATGTGTTCTTTTTTTGTCTCCTCTGTTTTATTCCTGAATAAAGAGGATCTCTCCATATGGGCAACTTCCTCAAGTGTTTTTTCCAAGTCAACCCTATTATAGCCTCTAGCTGTAAATCTTTCTAAGAGGTCCCTTGACTGTTTGTTGAAATCATCAGGTGTAGAACAATTTCGCTTTATGCGTATAAATTGTCCCTTAGGGATTCCTTAAATTAATGACCTGGGGTGGCAGCTGTCCGCTCTAAAGAAGGTGTTGCGAGAATTAGTTTTTCTAAAAATATCGCTTTGTATGGTTTTGCTCTGATCAATAAACTAAAGCAAATCCAAAAAGTGAATGTGATGATAATCAAAATTGTGCGTTAAGTGTAAATTTAAATCATTATTGTTTAAGTGATCAATAAATAATAAAAGTGATTGTGCTCCCCCTTGCCAAATAAGAATAAGGTCATCTATGTAACGTTTATACAATCTAATGTGGTGCCTATAAGGATTTCTATCTCCAAACACGTGGAACGACTCCCACCATCCGAAAAATAAATTAGCATAGGATGGGGCAAAGCTGGTACCCATAGCCGTTCCACGCGTCTGGAGATAGAAAGTGCCATCAAACAGAACATAATTGTGAGTGAGTAAATATTCAATAGAATCCAAAAGAAAAGTGCATTGTGCCTGTGAGAGATCGGATTTATCCAAAAAGAATTTTACAGCTGCCACCCCATGTTGGTGTTGAATCACCGTATAAAGGGATGAAATGTCAAGTGTGACCCATAGAAAGTTTGTTTCCCAATTAATCAGTTCTAGATGTTTAAGGAGATCGCCACTGTCTCTTATATAAGATGGTAAATGTTGCACAAAATCCTGCAAATATGTATCCACATATCTGGAGACACCATCTCCTGAAGACCCAATGCTAGAGACTATCGGCCTCCCCGGAGGGGAGATCAGAGTCTTGTGGATCTTCGGAAGATGGTGAAAGATAGGGATAACCGGGTGTTCCTTATATAGAAAATTAATTTCCTTTTGATCAAGTACACCCAAAATCTGCCCTAGTTCAAGAAGTAATTTCAATTCTCTCAAAAAAGATACATTGGGGTCTCCTGCAAGTCTAATATATGAAATGGTATCCCCCAGTTGTCTGAGGGCCTCCTCCCTATATAGGTTGCTGTCTAAGATCACAATGGCCCCCCCTTTGTCCGCCCCCTTGATAACTATATTTTTATTACTCTGTAAGGTACTGAGTGCTGTTTTCTCATCTTTAGTGACATTGCTTGTGGGCAATTTCAATGGGGACATCTGAAAGGTATAACCTCTTGATAAAAGAGTAAGATCTCTTTCTACAAGTTTCTTAAACATAATTAGGCTATTGCCCTTACATTGCGTGGGATAAAAATTCGATTTCCTCTTGAGGCCAGAGGGTTTACGTCCTAGGAGGTTATCTGGATCAAACTCCTCCTGTTCATCAAGGAGCTCGTTCAAATCATGCAAATTACAAAAATCATCAAATGTGGTAATTGTATCCTCAATAAATGGATTCACTATATGTTCACTACCCAATTCCACAGTATTCTCATTGAGAGACAACTATCTGCATGGCTAGTGTGACTTTCAAAGAACTTTTTAAGTGTGAGTTTTCTAACATAACAATGCATATCAACAACCGTGTTAAACCATCTAAAGTTCATACTCGGTGCATACTTGCGTCCCTTATTTAGAACCGATGTTTCAGCATCTGTAAGAATCACATTTGAAAGATTAATAACTCCTGATCCCCCACTTAGGGATTCATATTTCTCTTCTTTGGATTTGGAGCGACGCCTTCCCTTTGAGCCCCTTCTCGTCCTCTTGGGGCCCGCTAGTTTTTTGAGGAATTCTGATTACCGGAACTGCGTCCTTCATCATTTGATGCCTCATATGAACTCCTTGTTGTAATGTCCTGTGAAAAATTTCTCTGAGAAAAAAGGCCATTATCAGAAGCATCTGAGTCTCCACTTGTGGAATGTGAAAATGAGATGTTCTTCTTCAATATAGACTTATGTTTCTCTTGAGTTTGGCTCTTGTTACCTTTATGTGGAGTAGATGATTTGGGTTTCTTAAATGGAGTTGGCCTTTGCCAGATATATATCTGTTTCTTCTTATAATCTACCTTATCTCTCTCATACTTCGTTTGTTTTTTCAACATTATGTCTTTTTCCACTTTGGAAATATTAATGGCCAAGGTGCTATCAAGGGCCCAAAATCCTTCTTTATCCTTCTGTAGCTTTTATTTATTTTGAATAAATTTCACTTCATTTTCTGACAGTGACTTACAGTAGCGGCATCCTTTATTCTTACCAATGCCGGCGGCATGCTGGGATCTACTCCGGCTGGCGCCAGTCTAGACCGCGCGCCGCCGTGTTTCCTCCACGCACCACCCCTCCACTTCGGGTGCATTTTAGCCCCCCTTCCTGACCCCGAACCCGGCTCCTGCTCTGCCCCTCTGCTTCCCCGCACCCCCGCTTAAATCACTTTAAACTCCAGGGGTGTCGGGGAAGCCGGGGAAGCCGGGCGCGCACGTGACTGTGACGTCACAGTGCGCCGCAACAAGCCGCGTCACCACGCTTCCCGCACGCATCATAAACAATGTTGCTACTGTATCCTTAATTTTGGTTCTCGTGATGAGGTCAATGAGTTTAAATGAACATACATTCAATATTTCTGTCCACTCTTTCTCAAAATCTAAGTCAGGAAAACCAAAAGATGGTGATTTCTTTATACGTAAACCATGGGGTATTCTTTGTGCATTCGTATAATTTTGTAAGGAAATAATGTCCCACCAGTTCCTGATATCAATTGATAAGGATTTCTCTAATTGTAAAAAAAGGCCCTTTAAGTCCATAAGATCTTCACACTCTGTTTCTAGTTTGTTTTCAAAAACTTGTTCAGCTTTTTTGGTTCTAAGAGCATATTCCCGACAATTAAAAGTATATAGAGGGATAGTGGTGGACGTACTAGCTTCATCAGCTTCCATATCCATAATAAACAAATAATTTAGACCAGGGTAATGCAGTTGATGTGGTCTACTTAGATTTTGCAAAGGCTTTTGATACGGTTTCACACAAGAGGTTGGTGTACAAAATAAAGAAAATTGGACTCAGTAATAATATATGCACTTGGATTGAAAACTGGCTAAAGGACAGACAACAGAGGGTTGTCATAAATGGAACTTTTTCAGGTTGGGCTAAAGTCGTGAGTGGAGTACCTCAAGGATCAGTACTGGGACCCCTGCTTTTTAACTTGTTTATTAATGACCTTGAGGTTGGGATCGAGAGCAAAGTCTCCATCTTTGCTGATGATACTAAATTGTGTAAGGTAATAGAATCAGAGCAGGATGTAATTTCTCTTCAGAAGGACTTGGAGAGACTGGAAACATGGGCAGGTAAATGGCAAATGAGGTTTAATACAGATAAATGTAAGGTTATGCATTTGGGATGCAAGAATAAAAAGGCGACTTACAAATTAAATGGAGATATATTGGGGGAATCCTTGATGGAGAAGGATTTAGGAGTGCTTGTAGACAGCAGGCTTAGCAATAGTGCCCAATGTCATGCAGTAGCTGCAAAGGCAAACAAGATCTTATCTTGCATCAAACGGGCAATGGATGGAAGGGAAGTAAACATAATTATGCCCCTTTACGAAGCATTAGTAAGACCACACCTTGAATATGGAGTACAATTTTGGGCACCAATCCTAAGAAAATACATTATGGAACTAGAGAGAGTGCAGAGAAGAGCCACCAAATTAATAAAGGGGATGGACATTCTAACTTATGAGGAGAGGCTAGCTAAATTAGATTTATTTACATTAGAAAAGAGGTGTCTAAGAGGGGATATGATAACTATATACAAATATATTCAGGGACAATACAAGGAGCTTTCAAAAGAACTATTCATCCCACGGGCAGTACAAAGGACTCGGGACATCCCTTAAGGTTGGAGGAAAGGAAATTTCACCAGCAACAAAGGAAAGGGTTCTTTACAGTAAGTGGTTAAAATGGGGAATTCATTACCCATGGAGACTGTGATGGCAGATACAATAGATTTGTTCAAAAAAAGGTTGGCCATCTTTTTAGAAAGGAAAGGTATACAGGGATGTACCTAAATAAGTATACATGGGAAGGCTGTTGATCCAGGGATTAATCCGATTGCCAATTCTTGGAGTCAGGAAGGAATTAATTTTTCCCCTTAATGGGGTTTTTTGTTTGCCTTCCTCTGGATCAATAAGTAAGTATAGATATAGAATAAAGTATCTGTTGTCTAAATTTAGCATAGGTTGCACTTGATGGACGTACGTCTTTTTTCAACCTCATCTACTATGTAACTATGTAACTATGTAATTAATAAAATGACTAGAGATAGATGGTAAGTAATCACTAGTCAACTATTGATATAAATCTGTGCAAAGATTGCACTAAGAACAAGGGAACGCACCTTCCAATACAATTCAACAAACTGTGTGGTCAAGCGACCTCGCAAAACTGTAGACGGACCATGTAGCTGCATAATGCTAAAGATCACAACAGTAGGATGGATGAATAAATGAATATCCGGATACTTGTGGGGGGACCCCTAAACATAAGCTTGATAGAAAACAGGTACTGGGTTGCAATCCCGGATGGTAAGCTCACTAATAAGTGACGCTGTTGTAAACAATAATACCAGGAAAATTGAGCATAATAACAACCTATAACATACCAAATATCTTGATAAAGTCCTGAACAGGAAAACATGTAGCAAGCGATTGACTCACTCTGAGTGCTGCAAAGTCCATGCGATCCACAGGTGAGGGGTCCCCAGGTGTGCTTCCGTCCAAGGGGTAGGCTAGTAGAAAGGGAGAAAAACTGGAAGAGCACTACGGTTGGTATCACAAAAGTTAAAAGGAGGGTGCGTATCCCATAAAAAGATTGTTTATTGGTTATGGAAAAAAAGGGCAATGGAGAGCCCTACCAACGTTTCACGCTTCACAGAGCGCTTTCTCAAGGTATACATATCACAACTTTATTAACATATATATAGACACAAAATGACATAACCAGCCAATACTCACTGCCCACATGTGGTCCGCCCTCTCTGATTGCTAATAATCTTCTGATGTGTATACACCCAATTAGTATATACACACAGGGACGATGATGACTAGCCCCGCCCCCAACTACCAATCCGGAGATGTAAACCACGAGTGAATCACAGATTAACCCCTCAGACGCTCAGAAAAAACAAAGTCCTGTATATATGAAATCAATAAATATGGTGCTCTGTTATAACCCCACATGAATGAATATAACCTTATGTAATGTCTCCTCCAGCAACAGGCTTACCATAAGCACCAAATAGTTGAGATAAGGAGACCTATTGTGAAATCAACGGTTAATGGGGTAAACGATGCAGTACCTTTAGTTGAATCTTCTTTAAATGATGAGGCTGCTCCTGTTTAACCGACCTGTCATTGCGCGTAATAAGTTGAATAAAATTGTGGAACTCCACCGCCATGGATAATGAGCTGCATACCTGCCGCCTACCCTCTACCCGCTGGCTAGCGGTGGGTGGTCACGTGACCGGCGGCAGCGGCGAGACTCCCCGATCCAAAACAGGAACTGCTGTGGTTGCACTTAATGAATAAGTGTAGCGCCTCACCGCCACGGTAGATGTATGATGTCTTCACCGCCAACCCTCACCCGCTTGATCGCGGTGGGCGGTCACGTGACCGGCGGCCGTGACGAGACTTCCGGACAGGGAACAGGAGCAGCTAGATGTCAACTATGTCAGCGAATCGGCGTGCTAGCTGCGATCTGTGGAACATGTAGAATCCTCCCGAAGGGGGTGTTAGCGCTGCACAGCCGAAATGAAGGACTTGCTGGAGACTGATGATAGAAAAACTTTATTGCACATAGTGCAAGCAGATCCTCTTGACGCGTTTCTGCCTAGTTGGCCTTTGTCAAAAGAGTGATCTGCCTGCATGAAAAACACATACATATAGGGTGTGTGAATGACCACACCTGTCCCTATTATCCAATTCAACAGGCCACAGGTGTATAACATCACCACTCCACAATGTGAAAGATAATATAAGAAATACATAGAACATGTTAAAAGAAATGACCAAAATACCCTTATATCAAGCAATACATGGCATTATATATAAACAACCCATTTTGCCTGAAAAAGATAATATATTCTTTAAGTATGGTGATACAAATATATACATAGGTCATATATATATGTATATATTTGTATATATTTGTATCACCATACTTACTTTTGACAAAGGCCAACTAGGCAGAAACGCGTCAAGAGGATCTGCTTGCACTTTGTGCAATAAAGTTTTTCTATAATCGTATCATCAGTCTCCAGCAAGTCCTTCATTTCGGCTGTGCAGCGCTAACACCCCCTTCGGGAGGATTCTACATGCTCCACAGATCGCAGCTAGCACGCCGATTCGCTGACATAGTTGACATCTAGCTGCTCCTGTTCCCTGTCCGGAAGTCTCGTCGCGGCCGCCGGTCACGTGACCGCCCACCGCGATCAAGCGGGTGAGGGTTGGCGGTGAAGACATCATACATCTACCGTGGCGGTGAGGCGCTACACTTATTCATTAAGTGCAACCACAGCAGTTCCTGTTTTGGATCGGGGAGTCTCGCCGCGGCCACCGGTCACGTGACCACCCACCGCTAGTCAGCGGGTAGAGGGTAGGCGGCAGGTATGCAGCTCATTATCCATGGCGGTGGAGTTCCACAATTTTATTTGACTTACTACGCGCAATGACAGGTCGGTTAAACAGGAGCAGCCTCATCATTTAAAGAAGATTCAACTAAAGGTACTGCATCGTTTACCCCATTAACCTTTGAATTCACAATAGGTCTCCTTATCTCAACTATTTGGTGCTTATGGTAAGCCTGTTGCTGGAGGAGACATTACATAAGGTTATATTCATTCATGTGGGGTTATAACAGAGCACCATATTCATTGATTTCATATATACAGGACTTTGTTTTTTTCTGAGCGTCTGAGGGGTTAATCTGTGATTCACCCGTGGTTTACATTTGTATAGATTTTCAGACTGCTTGAAATTGTTGAACATGGAGGATATATAAAATTACAAATATCAATATAAGATTCCTCCTTGTCCAATTGAAGACTGATGAGTGATTATCTTTAGATTTTTAAATATTAAATATATATACCCGTATTTTTTCTATTTTTCAATTTTTTTATATTCATATCCTTTTGGAAATATACTAATAGCACAGCTAATATGGAAGAGGATCAGGAAGCAGTGATGGACTTACCTACTACTTATGTCCAAAAATGTGACAACAACTCAGAAAGAGTAAAGAGATCGCTTCATATATTTGATGAAGTTTCAGAGAATATAACATGTGAGAATCCAATAGATCTAATTGATCACTTTGTCAAATTGGAGAGGCTTCTAACTCAGGACATTCAAATTTTTTGGGACATTACTACACTGGAAAACTACTTAAGGGTTAAACGCATACCTAGGGGACTAAGAATAAAGAAAATGCCGTCATTTGGTTTTCCCAATAAAGACTTTCAATTTCAATGGAAGAAAATTCTGGATGAATGCTCCAAACAGCTAATGGAATTGATTGTGTGTGCAAAAGTTAATGAGAAAAAAACGTTATCCTGTGAAATTGATTTATTTAAGAAAGAATTGTATAGATTTAAGGATATGGATAAATTTCACCATAATGATAAAATCCTATTACAAAATATTGAAAAAATGGAGAATGGAGTCATATCTAAAAAACAAGACAAATTCTCCAGAGATAGGACTGACTATGAGAAAGGCCATGTCTATTTCTGGGAGAGACCAGTCCCTACCAGAGATTTTTCTAGGGGTAGAAGTCCCTCTCACTCTACACCGCGTAGATGGTCAACAGAGGAGGAAACCAATATCCAAAAGTCTAATACTAGGTCCATTCTAAAATCACCCTATGTGGAACGAAGATCTAGTTTTGAGACTGATTCTTCAGATAATGCAGACAGACCCTCTGTATCATTCTTTACACAGGATAGACACACAAATAGGGATCAAGAAGGAGGCTATTTTGACAAAACCTACATGTCTAATTCTAAGGAAGAACGCTCAAGACCCACACACCCTGACACAGATAGTACACAGTCAAAAAACTTAAAAAGTGTAGAAGGGGTAAAAAGAAAAGAAAAAACACATGGAGCAGACAACAAGAGGAAGAAATATTCCTAAATCCTAATATAAACAATGTAATCAATATTTCCGACATTACTCTCACACCATCACAGATTTTATTGCTGAACAAGGGCCTCAATTATGCTCCACATGAAAATTTTGATCTGTTTACGACCATAATAGATCTTCAAAAATACACTAGAAAGTGGGCTCTTAAGAAATTATTTGCCAAGAAGAGCAGTAACACAGAACCCTTGACTACTAGGCCTGAAGGTGAAAGTGAGAGTATTGTCGTAGAAAATAGAGAGAACTCTTCCTTTGCAGAGACTGCATTTGAATTTGATATGCTATCTCTGTATGATGAGGGACGCACTGATGCTGTTGTGGAACCCCCCTTTTTCGGCCATGTAAATTCTAATTTGAGGAAGCGTTCATGCTTTATTCCAAATAATAACAAGGGCCCCTGTGTATCAACCTTTGAAAGATTGGTCGACAGGGACCTGAGGTTATTAGCTAAAGGGTACTCCTTTTCAGATTCATTTCATATTTCGGGTAATCTAACCCCACAAGAGAGGCTGGATTTAGATATTCTAAAAAACAATAAAGATATCACTATAAAAAACGCTGATAAGGGTGGAGCAATAGTGGTACAGTCGTCCAGCAGATACAGAGATGAAGCTCTGAGATTATTGAGTGATGCAAATTCCTATGTTAGACTAAAATCAGATCCTACCAAAATCTTTCTGGGGGAGCTTGAAAGACTCCTTGAACTAGGTGACACATTATATGTTTTAACCAATAAAGAAAGGCAATTTCTGACGTGCGAGTTTCCCATTGTCCCTGTGTTCCACCATCTCCCAAAGATTCATAAATCATTAGAAGACCCTCCTGGGCGACCTATTTTTCCAGTATAGGATCTTTGGGAGATGGTGTCTCACGTTATGTAGATGGATTTCTCCAACCCATTGTAAAAACCTTACCGTCATTCATAGAAGACACGACAGCACTACTGGTGTCCCTGGGGGACATTGTTTGGAAAAAAGGATACCGATGGGTCACCATGGACGTCACATCATTATACACTATTATTGAACATCAACATGGCCTTCGTGCCATTTATCACTACCTTCAACTTTCTACACTTTCTATTGCACAAATCACATTCATCACTGATGCTATTCTTTTTTTACTAACTCACAATTATTTTCTTTTTGACTCACAATTTTTCTTACAAAAACAAGGCACAGCTATGGGGACTTCTTTTGCTGAAACATTTTTTACATGACTAATGTATCTAGCCATACATATATGTATCAACTTCGGTTGACTTTTTTTGTATCCTTCCCTGGCCTTTGTTTCTGCTGCTTATTTTTTCCTTTTCCTTTTTCGTTTCATTGAATATAATTATATATGTACAATACCAAATACATTCAATAGTCCCTTGGGCAATACCCAATAACTACAATTGTCATTTATAAGTCACACTGTTTCCCTAAATACCTCTATCCATTCAGTCGGGTATATTACTAGAATAACATTATGGATTTACTGCAAGTAACACTTTACTGCAACACTGTGTGATTTCATGTATTAACACATATTTCTCTTTCTTTAAATATGTTTTTGTTTTTAATCATGACCAATGTATATATTTGTATCACCATACTTAAAGAATATATTATCTTTTTCAGGCAAAATGGGTTGTTTATATATAATGTTTGAATCCAGGACAGGAAGGGAGCAGGATCATCAGGAACACCCAGGAAAAAACATATAATAACAAATCATAGTGTAATTCTTAAAGACAATTATGGGTCAGAATTCAGAAAAAACTTGGCTCTTACGGATCGCCTACTTACACGAAGTAAGATAAAAAACAGCGTTTTTTTATATGTAGAGTTGGATAATATATTCCTCCGCCTAAGATAGCAGCATACAGCAGTCAATGATGATGGTAAACTGGATAGTGTGATCGCCGGGGCTTTCGCTCTCACAGAACAGCAACCGCATTCATACAGAGAGGAGATGGAAACATAGTGTGTACCAGGTAACACCAAAATTTTATAAAAGTAGCATAAAAGATGTGTACTCACAATGTAACGTATGAGCACATTCACATAAAGGTTTCTTGGATTGTCAGGCAGCAATACAGACGGCCTGGCAGATGGAAAGGAACGTCCTTCACTCCACTCAGAGATCCCCTCCTCGAGGGTGCCCCCTCATCCGGTGCCGGATGGATGGCATCTGTCGTCACTTCCTGGCCTGGGGGTGACGACTTCTGGTAAGGACGGGAAGATCTGGGGGTTGGAAGACTCGCTTTGCCGCAAAAGCAGTGCCTCTGAGGTTGGAGCAGGCTATCAGACCATCAGGTTATGATGCAGCTGTACTCTGTCTCCTTCCTTAAGTTGGCTCAACGCGTTTCACTGCATCCGCAGCTTCCTCAGGAGCAATCTCAACGCGTTTCACTGCATCCGCAGCTTCCTCATATATATAATGCCATGTATTGCTTGATATAAGGGTATTTTGGTCATTTCTTTTAACATGTTCTATGTATTTCTTATATTATCTTTCATATTGTGGAGTGGTGATGTTTACACCTGTGGCCTGTTGAATTGGATAATAGGGACAGGTGTGGTCATTCACACACCCTATATGTATGTGTTTTTCATGCAGGCAGATCACTCTTTTGACAAAGGCCAACTAGGCAGAAACGCGTCAAGAGGATCTGCTTGCACTATGTGCAATAAAGTTTTTCTATAATCGTATCATCAGTCTCCAGCAAGTCCTTCATTTTGGCTGTGCAGCGCTAACACCCCCTTCGGGAGGATTCTACATACCATTCCGGAGACATGCGGGGACTAGCAACCCCCAGTGGTACGCGCTTGCGCAGTGACCAACTGAGGGAAAGTCCTCCATGTCAATGGAGGCCGTGGGGCACGGGGAGAGCTCTTCATCAGATGGCACTGACTGTATACATCCCTGAGGCTCTGAGTGCGCACGCATCTGCGCTCTGCAAGACACTAGTCCTTCCCCGCAATGGGAGCAGACCCAGTGAGCTACGGACCATCGGCAGAGTGCGCTTGCGCAATACCACTCGAAGCGTCAGAGGCTCACAGAGCGGGGTGGGAAAATGACAGCCGGAGCGCAGGGTTATGTGCAGCACGGACGGTGACCACGTAGTGTGCTGTAGAGTACAAAAACATAACAGTATTAAAATCAATAAACTTAAAATGTATATATTAACAAAGAAAACATCTTTGTAACCCCCCCCCCTGTCTTACTCTATTGTAAATTATGTTAATCAGCCAGAATGGGTAAATAGAAACTATCAGAACTTCCAAGAACATCTTAGAGCTTGTTGTACAAACATAGAACAAGAGATATGAGAGCAACCAATTAGAAAAAGGAAAAAAGCACCTTTACCCCTTGGGTTGGTTCTATCGGAATATTGATCATGATCCCATAGTGATTAACCTTTAATATCGAGCTCCTTATGGATTGTACCTGTGTATGTGTATTGCACTTGTGCACTTCAATTTCCACAATAATTCTTAACGTAATTTGAATAACGGAATGTGTAACGTAATTTGAATATGTATCTCAATTGGCTCTTGATCATTTTTGATTTGGTAGTTTATTGTTTTGAGTTGGCCTATTATGTAATCATTTAATCTAATATAAATTAATTTATGATTACAGGGCAAATATTATTGCTCTGATTATGCCTCTTCCTCTCAATATCTTCTCTTTTAATATGTTTTTTAATATGACGCCCTCTCAATATGGCGTTCTTTTGAAGATGCTATTTTCTTAAAATGTTTCTTTATTAGGTTGCTTTTTTCCTTTTTCTAATTGGTTGCTCTCATATCTCTTGTTCTATGTTTGTACAACAAGCTCTAAGATGTTCTTGGAAGTTTTGATAGAGCATTTTCTCCTGTAAATCATGTGCATATCTGTTATACATTTGTTATGTTCTAACAGCTGGATGTATTAGTTAAGTTTACTAAGTGGATGCATATGCTAAGCAACCATGAGTATATATGTATGGAGGAACCTTTCTAAATAGGTAATATTTTATTATTATATTGTATTAGTGTAGCCAGGTCCCCTCTGGCTCCCCAGACATTCGGTTCTCTCTCTCTTACCTGCGACAGCGTGAAGGCAGTTGCAGGGGTGATCGCGTCACCGGGGGCTCCCGGCGACATCAGTTACAGGGTGCCGCCATCTTGTATGCGTTCGCACATGCGCGGAAGCTCGCGCACATAGCCCCAGAAACGATACGGCCGCCATTACAGGGAGTGAGAAGAGGCGCTCCATAGTCAGGGACATCCCCCAGTTCGCACATGCACAGTTAGCAGCGGCGGCGGCAATTACACAGCGCGCACGAGGCCCCAATGTTACAGAAAGCCACCAAGGACTACAATTCCCAGCAGCCTCTGGGGACTGCACTTTCACCCTGGTCACAGGCAGCCAGACAGCAAATAAGGCTGACAGATTCTTATGCTGCAAAGTTGCAACAATGTTGTGTGAAGACAGGGATTGTCAGTTAGGAGCTGGGACACAGAGAAGGGAGGGTGTGTTTGTGCAGGGAGGAAAGTAGCCTCCTGCACTAGGCCAGAAGTCTCCCCTTAGCCTCCAGCTAGGCCCTACTCACCTCAGATTGTGGTTACTACAGGGACTCCCCTTAGACTAGGGACAGGGACCTGTAGAACCTAGATAAGTGAGGGTCCAGCCAGGAACCGTGACTATCCTGGCAATTGCTGTGAAGGTAATACATCCTCTGCGTTAGCAGAGATAAGAGACATTATAAAGGTGGATCACTCCATGCGGGAGCCACCCACCATTGAGGCGGAGGCATCTTGGATCATCTCCTGGAGCAAGGGATTCCAAGCAAAGGTCATCTGCGCACCCGGTAGCAGGAGCACCGGTCAGGTATTATCCAAGTCACCAAGTGCACCACCTGTACACTTCATCTTAGTGGGCAGCGCTGTTCCACACGTGGGTGGGGTTGTGGGACTCTTGGGACTTTGGGTACAAGGACTTTGGGGATACTGTGTAAGGAGGTTATAGCCCAGTTAGGGGCAAGGTTATAGCTGCCAGCTAGTGGCAGACGGTGGCATATATATTGTTGTGCATACTGATGATGTTGCACTGTGAAAGTATGATACTCTGTGTTGTTTTGCTATACAATATGATGTGATGTTATTGTGTTATTTGCTCGTTCAGTAAACCTTTTAGCCATAACCCTGGTGTATGTGGTTTCTGGGTGTGTTCCTATGCTAGGCACATTCTACATTCCTATAGAATCCTACATAGGTGGAGGAGCTGACCGACGAGAACGTTCCAGAGATTCACCCCAGGCTCTCACTAGCGGAGGCTCAGGCCTCCTGTGAGCCTGACAGGTATAACGCACCACACCAGGTAACATTAGGTTCCCCGCACACACACACTATATGCGATTGGGTGGGGGGGAATACCCATTACATTTGGAGGCGCTGCTGAGATCAGACCTGGGGTGCCCTATTCTATTTTTGTGTCAAATTGTCCAATTTAATTTTTCACCATGGTTGTGCTGTCAAGGCGGGAGGTCCTTTACTGGAGCTTTATGCAAAATCATGACCCCACCGTGTGGTGGCCGTAGGAGGCCTTCCCGCACTTATACCCGTCACGGAGGTCCGGGCTCATATGCGTAAACTTCCTGGGTGGTCCTACGCTGTGTTATAGGTGAAAAACAAGACCCCACGTCCACATGGAAAACGATACTTTTCGTGGTACCTTCACTGAGGATATATGCCTGTCAGAGGCACCGTCCACACTGTTTATGTCAGGGGGCCCATCTGAGGGTTACCCTTTAGTCTACGGTGATCCAATAAAATGGTGTGTCCCACCAAAGCAGGAGAGAGCACGTGCTGCTGACTACCAGCCGGCACTCAATTGTGTTGCAAAAATCTGTCCGGGACTGGCGGGAAAACCAGAGCCCCGCCCCCGCAATGTGAGTGACTCAGTGCAGAGCCAGAAACAATCCTTGAAAGAGTGTGCCGTCCCTCCTTTAAATTCCACCAGGGGGAGCAAGCACAGTGAGCCTCAACCAGTAACTGCTGTCTCCACGGAGGAAAGTACAGGATGCTGTGAACCACATCCTCAGTTGTATGGTGTTTGGCCAGTAGAAGGACTGTGTGTAACGTTTCTTTTGTGCCTGTGCTTACAGAAAGACCTTAAACTCTCTGGTGGTATGAATTTTGAGCTCTATCAGCTACCAGGAGGGGTTCAGACAGTGAGATTGGAAGGAAAAAGGTACGTCAGAGGCCTATGCTCCAAGTGTGACTTTCCAGATGGCGAATTGAGCTGGGGACCCAAGTGTGCCTGCTGCGGGGCACAGTTCCTGACGCCCATGCTGCTGCGGCCTACAGAACCCGCAGAGGAAGAGGCTACTGACCTCTCTACTGGGGTGGTCGATGCTGATGACCCATCTATCCCAGCCACGATGGTTTCAGAGGGCCCGTGCGATCTAACCCCGGTTCTAGACTCGGTTCCACACTTAGAACCGCAGATTCCGGAATCACAGGTTAAGGTGTCTCTACCCCATCCTCTCTTAGTGATTCCAGCGACCAAACCCAGCTGTGGTGATGCGCCAGCTGGCGGACCACACAAGTGAAGCTGGAGATAAAGAGACATTTATCCCATCTGCTGCGGATCCTGATATGGGCCCGAGTGCCCTACAACGGCCAGTCCGGCCTACTACGATGGTACCATCGGTTCTAGGCTGGGGATCAGTACCTAACGACGACAAGGGTGAGCTGACTGCCCCAGGGGTGTCGGGTGTGAGCTTCCAGGTGACCGCGGAGCACAGTAGCTCCTTAAGTCTGGTCACCAGGGCGATTGGCTCCACTCGACATCGCGTCCTGGCGGAGGTGTCCCCCTTAGAAGATAGCTGTCCAGTGGTGCGAGTGGACCAGTACCTACCGCCTATCGTCCAGTCAAAGAGAAAAGTCAGCCCCATCGTGATATCCAGTGAAGCACAGATGGTGCCTTTCAGTGTTCCAGATGAACCGGAACCCATCGCAAGCCAGCGGAGTGGTGAGGAACCTGCTTACTCCCCACAGGCTCCGATGGAGGCGGCCGTGGAAAGGGCCCCAACTAAGGCTCTTGCTGAGCAGCAGAACATCGCTGGACATCCGTGTGCCCGAGGTGAGACTGCTTATGACCTGACGGTGGGCCCATGTGTCACCATAACTGAACGGGGTGTGAATCCGTGCGCTCCAACCCAAATGGTCCCAGGACTGGGATCCAACGCTCCAGAGTTTCCAGATGTGCCGGGGACAGGTCCCAAGACAGCCGAGGTGGTAACAGTCAGCATTACAGATGACCTGCTGGCCACCGTGACTCAATGCAGTGGTAAGGTATCAACCCTTTACCCCCTGCAGGATGTAACAGAGACATTGCAACTTGCTCACTTCCCAATGGAAGCCTCCCAAGTTCTTAGGGACAAGAACTGTGTTGTGAGTGATCCAGTGAAAATTGCCTCCTTTAAGCACAAAAAGGAGCGTTCCATTCACCATATAGTGGACCGCGGAAAAGGTCAAGATCTCATGGCCTACTGCATCCATGCCGCAGATGGCCGGGTAAAGGTCTGGCCAAGAGACACTGTGCTATTCCTTCCACCAGAGGGAGGAAGTAGTATGGAACCAGTGACTGTTACCCCAGAGCATGATCTCCAAGAGATTACCCAGGCGGAGGCTCACAAAAGTCAAAGTGAGGTACCCCCACATTATCAGTTAGGGGCACCCTACAATTGGTCTCAGCAAACAGCTAACACTCAGCTGGCCTCGGGTATTACTGTGTGTGATATGCCATGTATTAGTGATGTTAGAGTACATATGTTAAGTTATACCTATTATGCACTGCATTTTGATTGTGTAACTTTATGTTGTGATGCCCTCCAAGCGGGGACGGTGGTATTTCAACCAGGGGGAGAATGTAGCCAGGTCCCCTCTGGCTCCCCAGACATTCGGTTCTCTCTCTTACCTGCAACAGCGTGAAGGCAGTTGCAGGGGTGATCGCGTCACCGGGGGCTCCCGGTGACATCAGCTACAGGGTGCTGCCATCTTGTATGCGTTTGCACATGCGCGGAAGCTCGCGCACGTGCAGTATAGCCCCAGAAGCGATACGGCCGCCATTACAGGGAGTGAGAAGAGGCGCTCCATAGTCAGGGACATCCCCCAGTTCGCACATGCGTAGTTAGCAGCGGCGGCGGCGGCGGCCATTACACAGCACGCACGAGGCCCCAATGTTACAGAGAGCCACCAAGGACTACAATTCCCAGCAGCCTCTGGGGACTGCACTTTCACCCTGGTCACAGGCAGCCAGGCAGCAAATAAGGCTGACAGATTCTCATGCTGTAAAGTTGCAACAATGTTGTGTGAAGACAGGGATTGTCAGTTAGGAGCTGGGATACAGAGAGGGGAGGGTGTGTTTGTGCAGGGAGGAAAGTAGCCTCCTGCACTAGGCCAGAGGTCTCCCCTTAGCCCCCAGCTAGGCCCTACTCACCTCAGATTGTGGTTACTACAGGGACTCCCCTTAGACTAGGGACAGGGTCCTGTAGAACCTAGACAAGTGAGGGTCCAGCCAGGAACCGTGACTATCCTGGCAATTGCTGTGAAGGTAATACATCCTCTGCATTAGCAGAGATAAGAGACATTATAAAGGTGAATCACTCCATGCGGGAGCCACCCACCGTTGAGGCAGAGGCATCTTGGATCATCTCCTGGAGCAAGGGATTCCAAGCAAAGGTCATCTGCGCACCCGGCAGCAGGAGCATCGGGCAGGTATTATCCAAGTCACCAAGTGCACCACCTATACACTTCATCTTAGTGGGCAGCGCTGTTCCACACGTGGGTGGGGTTGTGGGACTCTTGGGACTTTGGGTACAAGGACTTTGGGGATACTGTGTAAGGAGGTTATAGCCCAGTTAGGGGCAAGGTTATAGCTGCCAGCTAGTGGCAGAGGGTGGCATATATATTGTTGTGCATACTGATGATGTTGCACTGTGAAAGTATGATACTCTGTGTTGTGTTGCTATACAATATGATGTGATGTTATTGTGTTATTTGCTCGTTCAGTAAACCTTTTAGCCATAACCCTGGTGTATGTGGTTTCTGGGTGTGTTCCTATGCTAGGCCCATTCTACATTCCTATAGAATCCTACATAGGTGGAGGCGCTGACCGACGAGAATGTTCCAGAGATTCACCCCAGGCTCTCACTAGCAGAGGCTCAGGCCTCCTGTGAGCCTGACAGGTATAACGCACCACACCAGGTAACATTAGGTTTACCGCGCACACACACACTATATGCGATTGGGTGGGGGGGAATACCCGTTACATTAGGTTTCTCCATTCAATATCATGTTCTTTATTTGCCATCTCTTACCGACTCAGTTTATTCACCACCACAGGTCCCTAACAAATCAGGGTTTTGGTTTGACTATACATATGTCAAGTGATATTTTCTATTTACCCCTTCTGGCTGATTAACATCATTTACAATAGAGTAAGTCAGGGGTGGTTTTACAAATATGTTTTCTTTGTTAATATATACATTTTAAGTTTATTGATTTTAAGCCCTCTTTCTTACGCTCTAGAGCAGGCCTGCCCAACTCGTAAAGTGAGAAGGGCCGAACTGCTCCAAGGAAAAAAAATTTGGGCCGCACGGGTTAAATCATCATCATCATCATCATCTCTCCTCCAGCACCTCTCCATCATCATCATCCTCATCTCCCCCAGAACCCCTCACTATCAACCTTTATGATACTCCCCATCTATCTCTCATACCCCCATCTCTCCCCCTCACCCACACAATACCACCCTCCACATCAAAAACACAATACCCCCTCCACATCAAAAAAAAATTACCCCATCCACATCCTCCCAGCCCATTCCATGTCAGCAGCCCCCCCCCAAGTCAGCATCCCATGTCAGCATCCCCCCATGTCTCTCTTCCCTCAATATGACACACTCTCCCCCTCCCCTCAATATGACACTCTCTCCCCCTCCCCTCAATATGACACTCTCTCCCCCTCCCCTCAATATGACACTTTCCTCCTCCCCTAAATCACACCCTCTTCCCCGCCTCTCAATATGACTCTCTCCCACTCCCCTCAATATGACACTCTCCCCCTCCCCTCAATATGACACACTCTCCCCCTCCTCTCAATGACACTCTCCCCCTCCCCTCAATGACACTCTCTCCCCCTCCACTCAATATGACACTCTCTCACCCTCCCCTCAATATGACACTCTCTCCCCCTCCCCTCAATATGATACTCTCCCCCTCCCCTCAAAATGACACTCTCTCCCCCTCCCCTCAATATGACACACTCTCCCCCTCCCCTAAATCACACCCTCTCCCCGCCTCTCAATATGACTCTCTCCCCCTCCCCTCAATATGACACACTCTCCCCCTCCTCTCAATGACACTCTCCCCCTCCCCTCAATATGACACTCTCTCCCCCTCCACTCAATATGACACTCTCTCCCCCTCCCCTCAATATGACACACTCTCCCCCTCCCCTCAATATGACACTCTTCCCCTCCCCTCAATATGGCACTCTCTCCCCCTCCCCTCAATATGACATTCTCTCTCCCTCCCCTCAATATGACACTCTCTCTCCCCCTCCCCTCAATATGACACTCTCCCTCCCCTCAATATGACACTCTCTCTCCCTCCCCTCAATATAACACTCTCTCCCTCCCCTCAATATGACACACTCCCCCTCCCCTAAATGACACGCTCTCCCCCTCCCCTCAATATGACACTCTCCCCCTCCCCTCAATATGACACACTCTCCCCCTCCCCTCAATATGACACTCTCTCTCTCCCTCCCCTCAATATGACACACTCTCTCTCTCCCTCCCCTCAATATGACACTCTCTCCCTCCCCTCAATATGACACTCTCTCTCTCCCCTCAATATGACACTCTCTCTCTCCCCTCAATATGACACTCTCTCTCTCCCCTCAATATGACACTCTCTCTCTCCCCTCAATATGACACTCTCTCTCTCCCTCCCCTCAATATGACTCTCTCCCCCTCCCCTCAATATGACACTCTCCCCCTCCCCTCAATATGACACTCTCTCGCCCTCCCCTCAATATGACACTCTCTCTCCCTCCCCTCAATATGACACTCTCTCTCTCCTTCCCCTCAATATGACACTCTCCCTCCCCTCAATATGACACACTCCTCCCCTAAATGACACACTCTCCCCCTCCCCTGAATATGACACTCTCTCTCTCCCTCCCCTCAATATGACACTCTCTCTCTCTCCCTCCCCTCAATATGACACTCTCTCCCCCTCCTCTCAATATGACACTCTCCCCCTCCCCTCAACATGACACACTCTCTCCCTCCCCTCAATATGACACTCTCTCTCCTTCCCCTCAATATGACTGTGACGATAGTGAGGGTTTGGCCCGGGATTAACGGGGTTACTCCCCAAGGGCCCCCCTCTAACCTCGCCAGGGAGACAAGGGGTTAACTGGGCTGAGGTCCAGAAATGTGATTTAACCCTTGTTATAACATGAAAATGCTTATTCCCCTGTGTAAAATGTATTGTTGCTGGGTCAGTGTCTGCATAACCCACCCACTGGGACTTAAGGGGTTAATCTTATATGCAGTGCTGAATAAACAGTTACCTGAAAACTGGTAATTTGGTAACGGAGTAAGCCAGGACCCTGAGCCTTGGGGTACAGCCTCCGGGTCACCCCCCAAGTACACACATATTAAAAATATAACTTTGTCATAAGAGGAACATATATTTTTGATAAAGTGACTTTTTGCAGTTTTTGAAATACACAGGCAGAATGCTAATGGTGTGCAAATGCTAACTACCTCTGCCTGCCTTTGTAATGCATGAGGAACCAAATGGTGCCTCATATGAGTCTATTCACGTTTGATATGCAAGCTTCCTCACTGGAAGTGTATATCAACAGAGAGGTGTGACACCTAGTGATCAACAGGTAATTACCTAGTTGGTTATGCGAGAAGCTACAAGCCTACTTCAAAAGGTTTTATTGATGGGGGTAGGGGTGGAGAAACCCCAAGCAGGATATCAAAATGAGTAACCTTATTAAATATAAGAATACTATGAGATGTCCTTGGCTGAACAGGCTAAGACCTACATATTTGTATTTGTGGGACTTCCCCGCCACCAACCGTTACAAACACTTAATATCTGGCCCTTAGTGGCTGCCAGATATTAATATCTCTATTAATGTTCATATTACACTGTAATGTTGGGTATCTCTGCGAGCGTCAAGTGTCACGGACTGTATTAATATATCTCACCTGACTGTGTATTACGGAACGGAAGTTATGCAATGATTTGCAGTAAATATGAAATTTTGGTTGAGTTCTAAGGAACCCCTGTTGTGATGAGCAGGAAAGGCTAGAATTTACAAGCCTGGTCATCAAAGACCAAATTGCTCATTGTTTATGCTTGGCCTAGGGACCAAGGGAAGTGGATGTTTTTGTAAATGTGGTAATTCACACTTCAATGGAAGCCAAAAGAGCTTCAAAGGGGATTTTACTAGACGGCACGGCGCCGTAAGCTGGGATGCAAGGGTTAAAATAATATATAAGTCAGAGCCACCCTTTTATCCAAGTTGTTCATGCAAAGTTCTTCATTGTTCTTCATGCAAATGATCTTCATGCATGCATGTATCCTGCCTGTTTTGCTGTGATATCAACTGAAATATGGGAGAAGTGGCCAGTCTGTATCCTGATGGCCTTCTGTCCTAATCTTTAAGTAAGTGTCTATATTTTGCCTGTTATTTGTAAATATCTGTTGTGTTCACCTTTATCAAGGAATAAATTATATTTATCATATCTAAGTCTCGTCCCAGTTCAAACCCAGGTATATATATATTTATATATAGTTTTGGTGTAAATTACAACCTGTCACAAGCTACCGTGACAATGACACTCTCCCTCCCTCATACATTCCCTGCAGAAGTAACCTACTGTTACGAAACGCGTTGGAAGAGAGGTGTCTATGCTCTTTCCCCCCAATCCTGTGTGGTTTAGAGCACTGTTTACAAGCCGCCTGCATAGCGCTACATCCCTCCCCGCTGCTGAGTACCATCGGATTGACACGCACGCTGTGCGTTCCAAGAGAAGCATTGCGGAAGTCGAGGAGCGACTCGTGACGTCATCGCCGAGCGCCCGACGAGGAGTGGCGGCAAACGGTATACTGACCTATGGACGCTGATTCCTGCGGCTTCCCTACCATCCTGTGAGCTGTGTGCTGTGGGGTTTTCTCAATAAGGGACTTATTCATCCACCACCCCAAGACGGAGAACGCTGTAAAGGGCAGATGAGACGACTCCAGACCCATTGCATGCTGAGATCCATACGAGGGTGTCGCACATTGTCATCTCCTGGTGTGGTAAACCTATATACCAACTGCTTGTTTATTCTTACTTGATGTACGCAGAACTATTTACTTTTAACCATAAAGTCACATTTTTTACTTTATTACACTATGTGCGTTGTGCGCCCTGTTCTTTTGTTTTTTGTCTAGTTCCTGGGGTGTCGAGCCACCCCCAAGAAAGGCTGCAGACCCACGTTTAGTGTCAGATCTACATTTAAGGTCCACAATATTGTTTCTTTAATCACGGTGCACTGTTCACGAACTATCTGTTGTTTACTAGTTATTAGCTGCGCACTATCACCTATTTTTAATATTTATATATAGTTTTGGTGTAAATTACAACCTGTCACAAGCTACCGTGACAAGCTTGTAATTAACTGGTGGCAGCTGGCGGGACTGAACTGGACCTGGATTACAGTATTCTGCGGGGTACTGTGATCCAGTGGGAACTTGATGGTAATTGCAAGTTCCTGGGACTAAAGATATTGAACACACAGTGTACAACATATAACACAAGATATGGCACCTCCTCACTGTTCCCCTACTTGTGAGAAGCATTTCCTCCAGAACCAAAGTGCCGGCCATCCATCTGACTGGAGCCGGGCACTGAGACCGGAGGAGTGCATCAAGTCGGCACGGGGACCAGCAGCCAGCAAGGCTGAGAGAGAGACAGCAATGGGTGAGCATGAAACCCGGCAGGCTGAGCAAAGATCTGCAGCTGCTGTAACCATCACACCACCCGAAGAGCAGGGAAGGGACCCAGCTCTGGGACGGCAGAGACTTGTGGAGGGAGCGGGTGGTCTCGGAGACCATGGAAGTCTTGCACCAGGAGAGATATTGGCCGTTGCGGCGCCCAGTCCATTTTACCCAGAATTGCTGGCCCTGATGTTTGCGCAGGGAGATATGTCCCCGGCAGAGCGGCTCGAGCAGCTGAAGCTGGCAATGATCTGACCCGCTTATCCCCTCCCAGAGCCCGGCGCTCAAGCATCTCCGCTCTGGACTCCGTTGCCCCTTGCTGGGGTTAGTCCACCGGTGGCGGAGAAGCACCGGCAGTTGCTGCGGCACTGCCAACAAATGGGCCACAATAATGCCCAGTGCCCTGACCGTGCGCGGTCAGGCGAAGAAGCCCCTCAGGGCCAACGCTCACGAGCTGCGGAAAAGATGACCCAGTTAGCGGCATCCTCTGATGGCTCCCGCCCAGCCGGGGCGACAACCCTCCTCGGGACGTCTCCTGGAGAACCTGGACGGGCTGCATCAGCAACAGTGGTGGAGAGCAGCGGCCATCCACCTGATCCCGGCGAAGAACCAGCGGCGGCGGCAACGAAGATGCCGCCACTCCGGCATCCTGCCGGCGGCAGTTTTATTTGGGGGGAGGGACAGGGTTTGCGGGAGGGGGTTATTTTACCAAGTTTGCATGGAGCTGTGTTCCTCCACAAAGACCTGGGACCCTTGTCCTGCACCGTTTTACCTGTATCCAACCCGGGCGCTGTTGCGGCAGAGGACCAGTGCTGCCCAGCCCAGATGGGGCCGGCGGCGGCTGCTCCAGTCCCCCTGCAATTGGGACCAACGAAGGCGGCGGTCTTTGCGGGGACCAGCAAGGTAAGCCAGACCAAGTCGCAGACTGACTCTGACTTATGTTTCCCTATGACTGTACCCTGTTGTTTCACTATAGGGTGACCGGGGGGTGGCAGGAGATAGAGGTACCAGGGGAGGGGAAGGACGGGCAGCTTGTAGGGCAGCTAGACGTCCCCATTACCCTGGTGGAGCAGCAAGGGGACTCTCAGTTAAGAGCCCCACTGTTGCAGCCTTGCTATGGGCTGGAGGTGTCCGGGGTTGTGGCAAAGTTAGACCACCCCCAGATTACCTGCCAGCCGGCTAAGGTGGGTGCATCTGCACCAGCAACCCTGAGCTCATCCCTGGTAATGGGGAGACAATGTCAGGGAGATGGCCTCACTCAGGTGTCCCTAGGATCCAGGTTAGGATTAGCTAGAGAGAAGTGGAGTGAGGGGAGGCTGCAGGTAGGTAGCCAGCAGCAGATCTCAGGGGAGGGGAAGGAAGGGCAGCCAGGCTTCCCCATTACCTGGTCGGAGCAGCAAGGGGACTCTCAGTTAAGAGCCCCACTGTTGCAGCCTTGCTATGGGCTGGAGGTACCAGGGGTTGTGGCACAGTTAGACCACCCCCAGATTACCTGCCAGCCAGAAGCTAAGGTGGGTGCATCTGGAGAGGTGCCCCTGAGCTCATCCCTGGTAAGGGGGAGACAGTGTCAGGGAGATGGCCTCACTCAGGTGTCCCTAGGACCCAGATTAGGGTTAGCTAGGGAGAAGCGGAGTGAGGGGAGGCTGCAGGTAGGTAGCCAGCAGCAGATTTCAGTGAGAGAAGGAGGGCTAGTGGTAGCCAGGGAGGGAAAGCAGCAGGTATTGCAGCTAGAGTTTCCCGTTACCCTGGCAGAGCCCCAGGGGGTTTCTCAGATCAGCAACCCCCTGTTGCAGCCTAGCTATGGGCTGGGGGTATCATGGGCAGTGGCCAGTTTTTGCCACCCCAGGGATACCTGCCAGCCAAGCGCTAAGGCGGTTGCATCTGGAGAGGTGCCCCTGAGCTCATCCCTGGTAAGGGGGAGACAAGGTCAGGGAGGTAGGTGCACTCAGGTAGTTCCAGGGTCTGGGTTAGGATTGCCCAGGGAGGAGAGGAGTGCAGGTGGGCTGCAGGGAGGTAAGCAGCAGGAGTCATCAGCAGGGGCTGAGGTGCTGGGCCTAGGGGAGACTAGGCAGGGAGGCCCTGGGAAGCAGGGGAAGATAGGAAGTCAGTGGGGAGTCAGGCAGCTGGCAGAAGCGAGGGATGGGCTAGGTAGGCAGAAAGTCCCTTGCTCTGACGGGCCCAGAGTGACCCCCCTGACAGAGTCCCCAGGGTTCCCAAAGGAGGGGCTGTGGGTAGATAGGCAGCCAGGGAGGAGAGTCAGGAGTATAGCGGAGCAGCTACAGGTTGGCACTGAGCCAGGGCAGGTAGGGTCCCTACAGAATAGTGACATAACCTTTTCCCAGACTTGGTTGACAGGAAAGCGACGGTCTGTGCTGGATAGCTGGTCTCCTGTTTGCCCAGAGACTGGCATATCTCTGCACCATGTGCAGCATAGTCTGCACAGGAGCCCCTTTCACAATGGACTTGGTTCCCAAGGCACTGGGTGGGGGGCAGAGGGAGGCAAAGGAGAATGCCCGGCTTTGCAGGATCTGGACTTTACAATCCACTGTGTACTGGTCATTGCCGGAGGACAATTTTGCCAGGCCAATTCCTCACATGCCAGCAGCCCACCCACCCCTCACATGCCAGCAGCCCACCCACCCCTCACATGCCAGCAGCCCACCCCCCTCACATGTCAGCAGCCCACCCCCCCTCACATGTCAGCAGCCCCCCCCCTCACATGTCAGCAGCCCACCCCCCTCACATGTCAGCAGCCCACCCCCCCTCACATGTCAGCAGCCCACCCCCCCTCACATGTCAGCAGCCCCCCCTCACATGTCAGCAGCCCACCCCTCACATGTCAGCAGCCCACCCCCCCTCACATGTCAGCAGCCCACCCCCCCTCACATGTCAGCAGCCCACCCCCCTCACATGTCAGCAGCCCACCCCCCTCACATGTCAGCAGCCCACCCCTCACATGTCAGCAGCCCACCCCCCTCACATGTCAGCAGCCCAACCCCCTCACATGTCAGCAGCCCACCCCCCCTCACATGTCAGCAGCCCACCCCCCCTCACATGTCAGCAGCCCACCCCCCTCACATGTCAGCAGCCCACCCCCCCTCACATGTCAGCAGCCCACCCCCCTCACATGTCAGCAGCCCACCCCCCTCACATGTCAGCAGCCCACCCCCCTCACATGTCAGCAGCCCAACCCCCCTCACATGTCAGCAGCCCACCCCCCTCACATGTCAGCAGCCCACCCCCCTCACATGTCAGCAGCCCACTCCCCCTCACATGTCATCAGCCCACCCCCCCTCACATGCCAGCAGCCCACGCACCCCTCACATGCCAGCAGCCCACCCCCCCTCACATGTCAGCAGCCCACCCCCCCTCACATGTCAGCAGCCCACCCCCCCCTCACATGTCAGCAGCCCCCCCCCTCACATGTCAGCAGCCCACCCCCCTCACATGTCAGCAGCCCACCCCCCCTCACATGTCAGCAGCCCACCCCCCCTCACATGTCAGCAGCCCCCCCTCACATGTCAGCAGCCCACCCCCCCTCACATGTCAGCAGCCCACCCCCCCTCACATGTCAGCAGCCCACCCCTCACATGTCAGCAGCCCACCCCCCCTCACATGTCAGCAGCCCACCCCCCCTCACATGTCAGCAGCCCACCCCCCCTCACATGTCAGCAGCCCACCCCCCCTCACATGTCAGCAGCCCACCCCCCCTCACATGTCAGCAGCCCACCCCCCCTCACATGTCAGCAGCCCACCCCCCCTCACATGTCAGCAGCCCACCCCCCCTCACATGTCAGCAGCCCACCCCCCTCACATGTCAGCAGCCCACCCCCCTCACATGTCAGCAGCCCACCCCCCCTCACATGTCAGCAGCCCACCCCCCCTCACATGTCAGCAGCCCACCCCCCTCACATGTCAGCAGCCCACCCCCCTCACATGTCAGCAGCCCACCCCCCTCACATGTCAGCAGCCCACCCCCCTCACATGTCAGCAGCCCACCCCCCTCACATGTCAGCAGCCCACCCCCCTCACATGTCATCAGCCCACCCCCCCTCACATGTCAGCAGCCCACTCCCCCTCACATGTCATCAGCCCACCCCCCCCCTCACATGTCATCAGCCCACCCCCCCCCCTCACATGTCATCAGCCCACCCCCCCTCACATGTCAGCAGCCCACTCCCCCTCACATGTCATCAGCCCACCCCCCCCCTCACATGTCATCAGCCCACCCCCCCCTCACATGTCATCAGCCCACCCCCCCCTCACATGTCATCAGCCCACCCCCCCCCCTCACATGTCAGCACCCCCCCTCACATGTCATCAGCTCACCCCCCACCTCTGCACCAGCCCGTTTTTCACACACCCCCACCTCTGCACCAGCCCGTTTTTCACACACACACACACACACACACACACACACACACACACACACACACACACACACACACACACACACACACACACACACACCTCTTTTAGATCAGCACATCCTCTCTCCCCGGTACTAAGCCCCGGCATGCTCTGACCTCCCCGGCATCCTGCATCCTCCTCATGCTGCTTCTGCCCCCGCGCACTGCAGTCAGTCATCGTCGTCCCTGTGTGTATATACTAATTATATGTATACACATCAGAAGATTATTAGCAATCAGAGAGGGCGGACCACATGTGAGCTGTGAGTATTGGCTGGTTATGTCATTTTGTGTCTATATATATGTTAATAAAGTTGTGATATGTATACCTTGAGAAAGCGCTCTGTGAAGCGTGAAACGTTGGTGGGGCTCTCCATTGCCCTTTTTTTCCATGACCACCAATAAATAACTTTTTATGGGATACGTACCCTTCTTTTTACCTTTGTGATACCAACAGTAGTGCTCTTCCAGTTTTTCTCCCTTTCTATGGTCTCAGGAAGCAGGGTATACTGCAGACAGGCAAAGCAGAGGTGCTTGTGACAAGCACAGGTTACACAGAAAGAAAGTGTTATGCTCAGCTCCTTCCTGGTGGAAGGGCTGACCCTAAATAACATTGACAGCCAATAGGGGTAGAGCTGCACAGAAAGCAGCATCAAGGCAAACTGCAGTGTAAGTCCAGAAACTGCTGTTCCCAATTGCTCAGTTCCTGGAGAGATATGCCTGGAACCTCTACATCTATGTAAGGGTGAGTTTCAGCCAAACCAAGGACCGGAACCCTTACAGTATCCCCCCTTCAGGAGATCCCGCTGGACGATCAGAAGCTAGCTTATTCGATGATCTTGGCAACTTGGAATTGTTTCTGAAATGTCTTAGGTAGTAGACCTGTGGCAAGGACGATTGTTAGCGAGTACCATCTTAGAAAGAGAAAGCAGTGGCACTGCAAATCTTGACATGAAGAACGCATAATAGGAAGACTTGGCCATGCAGAGCTGAAGTAAAACTGGAGAGCCAGGAACAGGCTGTACAACCCTGTCAGAAGGCCGGGAGACAGATGCAAGTCTCTCAGCAATAGTCCCAGAGCACAGAGGAAGAAGCACTCAGATTGGCATGTAAAAGTTCATTAGAATTTTCTGCCACAGGTTGAATCCGGTCACAGGACAGCATAGACAGAGACCGAGGGGACCCAAAGAAAGGCACAGATACAGTTCTCTTATTGATGTCCAGTCCAGTTACACCTGGCAATTTATCTGTGACAGTTAAGGTGAGTAAGTAGCTTTCTGCCGTGGGACTGGCAATTAGTAGGAGGCCAGCGCCCCATGGCAGGTGGGCTTCGGAAAGCATAAATTCAGATGTCAGGGAATCCGCAGGTAACAAACTTGATTTGGACGTGCGAGCCGTGGAATCTGCCGTAGATACCTCCAGGCTCTGGAGGAGAATCAATCTATGGGAAACTTGCCTCTGCAGTGGGGGCCACCAAATCCGCAAAGGAAGCACTAGACACCGCAGGGCATTCAGAAAGAAGTATGCCCATTCCCATAGTGGGAGTACAAAAAACAGGGATGGCACATCAAGCACCGCAAAGAAATGTGACAAAAAGTGGTTCTTAGGCGCTCCTATACAGCGTGTATTAAAGTGATATGTTATTAAAATAATATTAAATCACTAAAAAGGTTTAAATAGTGCACTAATATATATTAATATCAAATAAAGTGTAAGTGCATGTGCAAACATGTACAGCCCTATGTAGAAATGTCCAAAATAGTTCTGTAAAAAGATGTGCTGGAGGTTTTGGGGAGTGCAGGTATCACCATATAAAAAATGAAGCAGATAAACACTACATAGCGTAATATGCTTCAATTGGGTCTCTAATGCTAGGAATTCAATAAAATGGGGACTCACATTTTCTTAAATAAAAACCAGCATAACCCACATCAATGTGGCTCTGGATCATCAGAATTCACCTCCCGGATTAGGAGATGGTAATGGTCTGGGTGTGATGTTCCTCAATGTAGGAGAAAAAATACCATAGTGCAGACCTGCATATACTTAAAGCTTGTATTAAACAGATGATTGCACACTTACATAAATATAGACAGCATGGACATATAAAACTATAACCGAGTGGCGCCTGGTATCCTCACCGCTCCGCCTGTTGACAGTGTCTCCTGGTCTGCTGTGCTCCCGCTGATGCATCGCGTCACTTACGGTAACGTGTCTCATTACTTCCGGTGCACTCGATTTTGCAGCGATCAGGTGGAGAGCGGTGGAGAGGGTATCCAGAGGGTCTACTGTATAGACTCTACGCGTTTCACTTGAAACAGCTTCTTCAGGAGTCATATTCACTGCGTTTCATGAATGCATATATATATAGCCCTAAATGGACTCTGATTGGTTCTTCGATTTTTATGGGCAATCTGATCCTTATTGGCTAAACAGTCTAAATGGGGGACTGGCTGACAATGAATGTAAATATAATAATCTAACAACTACAATTCTACAAATATCTTACATTACAGTTAACTTTATTACATTACTATAATAAGTACAATAATTATATTAATAAATTATCTTGACATATGAATATAGTAATCTGGTGACTAAAATATGACAACCATAAAATACTAGAGAGGAGATACAGATAAAATATACCTTTGAAATTAACATATGAAATTAATAATCAGAGTTGAAACATAAGTATTAATACATGGGAGTGACTAATCCTCGAATATCTATAGCATTAATACAGTACATACTCATATATAACTCGTCGCAAGAGTATTGGGAAAGAGGGAGGAAGAGAGATAAAAAAGGTCAAATCAGTAGTGTTTCCAACGATATTTATCATTCACCAACATTTAAAGAGGAATGATCTGCTTATATTTATTCATTTGATTAAATAAATATAAGCAGATAATTATAATACAATATTAAAAGAAATATATATATGTGTAACGGGTATTCCACCCCACCCAATCTCATATATAGTGTGGGTGAGTAGAACATGCGGTGTTACCGGTGTGGTGCGTATACCTGCAGGCTCACAGGAGGTCTGAGCCTCCGCTAATGAGAGCCTGGGGTGAATCCTCTGGAACAGATCTTCGTTCACAGTGCCTCCACCTATGTAGGATTCTATGGACGTGTAGAATGACCCTACATAGGAACCCAATTAGAAACCACACACACAGTCAGTGATTATAATAACTAAGGACTTTACTAACGAATAATAATGATAACCTGTGTCTCTCTCACGGTGAGACACTAACAGTGACGTCTCGCAGGACGATTCCCAAACACTAGGTGATCCCACCCAGTGTCCCAAGAACCCCACCCAATGTCCCGTACTCCTACAGAGATAGTCAATGGGTGACTGCGCAGTCACCAAGAACCTCTAGGCCTGTTGGTGCACATGTGATGGTATAATACCTGCCGAGCACTCCGGTGCTCGGGTCAGCAACAAACTTCTCAAAGGGTCAGACGTGTGATGAGTCCGTCTGATCCTCCAACCGAACTCCTTGCACGTGCGGACCACTAGGGCGGTCCCACTCTGGAATCGTCTCTGTGGACCCCAACGTGGGTCCAACCGCTTCCACAGGAACAGCAGCAGCCGCTGTGTCCCTATCTATATAAGTGGTACTAACGTGACAGGAACCCTAACCTAGGGCCTGTCCCTGTAGTACAGCAACCTGTAGTGGCTTGGGGAACTCCTAGGGCCTGCAGGGGTAATGACCTGTCCCACTCCCCCAACTACCCAAGTCCCTTCGGTAAGTGATCTGGAATGGACTAGAGTACTCTTCCATGCAGTACTTGGGCGTCTACCTACTGTTGGCTAGCCTAGTGCAGATCCTCTCCAGAATTCCTGACCTCGTTAACAGGCTATCCCTTCAGGCATCCTACCCCTAACGCTACCTCAAGGTGACTAGAACAGCTATAGCCCTTCTCCAGACCCACTACTCTCTGACTAGTCCCAGCGCCTACCGCAGCAAGCTGTAACTCACTGGAGGCTGCAGCCAACGTGCTGCGCAACAAGGTGCCTGCCTATCAGACCTCACAGCACTGCTCGCTGTAACCCTGACAATGCAGCACTCTAACAACACTAAGGGCAGCGTCCCTATCTTGGGCCTCCCTCAGTACTTAACCCAATACGCTAGCGGGGGGTTGGGGCCTACCTGGGGTGTGGGTACCTATGGGGTGCAGGAGCTGCTCTCACTCCCCGCACCCTTCTTCC
The DNA here is from genome assembly GCF_040206685.1 of Ascaphus truei. Classification (NCBI taxonomy): domain Eukaryota; kingdom Metazoa; phylum Chordata; class Amphibia; order Anura; family Ascaphidae; genus Ascaphus; species Ascaphus truei. The sequence goes on from NC_134484.1 coordinate 85,496,226, forward strand.
CTCACAGCTCCCTAGCTCCAACTCTCTATCACCTTCTGAACAGTTACCCACCCAACTAGTGGGGAGTTGGGGTCTACCTGGAGTGTAGGTACCTATATGGGGCAGAAGCTGCACTCGCTCCCTACACCCTACTTCCCTAACAGCCCCCTGACTCCAACTCTATAACTGCAGACTTCCTTCTCCCAGCTCCCACTAATGTAAGTGGCAGGGTCCCTAACCTGAGGGCTGCCCCTGGCAACACTCACCTTACTGGGGAGCTGAGCTATCTCTGACCAAGGGGGTGCTGGCCTAATACAGGGGAGTCCCTCTCTCCTGCACCCTACCTCCTTCCCTTGTCTGCCTCCTTGCTCTGCTTCTTCCTGACTGACGTGACTCATGCAAAGCCCGGGAAATGTATCTCTTTTCCTCCAGGGCAGTCCTACATCTCTATTGGCTCCTATCAAGCACCTGGTGCCTGCCTCGCTATGCCTCATGGGAATTGTAGTCCCGAGGCCCCTACAATAACATTGGGACCGCGTGCGTTCCTCCCCTCTGCCTACACTAACTCCTAATGGCCGCCTCAAGCTCTCCCTATGCTTCCCTACTCTCGCGCGACCTCCTAAGAGCTGCCTTAGCTCCCTACCCCTATCTGCGCATGCGCGACCTATCTGGGGCTCTCCTGCCCTCGCACGATCACTGCGCATGCGCGACTTGAAGCGCAATGGCGGCGCTCTCCTCGCCGGCCGCCGGGACCTTAGAGACGCGACCGCGGCCTTAGCAACGGCCCGATCGCGTCCCCGGCAACCGGCCCGCTCGCGGAGACAGCGCACCGCTCCCTGCAACGGCCCCCACCCTTGGGATGGCCGTCGGGTCTGCCGCTGGCCTCCGGCAGTACCCAGCATTGCTTGTGCCCACGGAGGCTCCCGAGGGGGTCGCAGGGGGCAAAGGGTGACCTGGCTACACTCTCCCCCTGGTGAAACACCCAACGCCCTCGCTTGGGGAACGACATAACAGGGCACAATTTCACACACTGACAAATGGCATGGCATACCCCGTACACTTAACAGATCGGCTTTAACCTCACCAACACATGTCACATCACACCCCATAATTCCCGAGGCTAGCTGAGACCATTTGTGGGGTGCCCCTAACTGATCAGGTGGGGGTACCTCACTTTTGCGTCCGTGAGCCTCTCCCAGAAAATTCTCTTGAAGAGCACACTCTGGGGTGACAGTTACTGGTTCAGTACTACTTCCTCCCCCTGGTGGAAGGAATAGTACAGTGTCTTTCAACCCGGTCTTTACTTGGTCATCCACGCCTTGGAAACAGCAGGCCAGGCGGCCAAGACCTTTCCCACGGTCCACTACTTGGCGGATGGGCCGCTTCTCTTTCAGCAAAGTCTCTGTTTCACCTGGCAGGGGGTAAAGGGTAGATACCTTACCACTGCGGTGATTCACGGTGTCCAACAGGTCCTCGGGGACGCTGTCAGTTCCCACCTTGGTGGTATCGGAACCTGTCCCCAACTCTTCTGGGACAGCCTACTCACTGACTCGAACTTCGGGAGCGTTGGATCCCAGTCCTGGGACCACTTGTGTCGGAGCACACGGGCTCACACTCCGCTCAGAAGCCGCTACTCTGGCCTTCTTCACGGCCACCTCCATCGGAGCCTGTGGGGGGCAAGGGGGTTCCTTACCACTCGGCTGGCTTGCGATGGGTTTCTCTTCTTCTGGCACGATAGGCAGTGGGCACTGGTCCACTCGCACCACTGGACAGCTATCTTCTAATGAGGACACCTCCGCCAGGACGCGATGCAGAGGGGAGCCCTTCGCCCGGGCGACCAGACTTAAGGAGCCATCGTGCTCCGCGGTCACCTGGAGGCTCACCCCCAACACCCCTGGGGCAGTCGACTCACCCTTGTTGTCTGTAGGTACTGGTCCCAAGCCTAGGACCGATGGTACCCCTGCAGTAGGTCTGACTGACCATCGAAGGGCACACGGGCCCACAGCAGGGTCCGCAACATCGGAATACACCTCTTCAGAAATCAAACAGTCTAGCACGGCATCAACGTATGGTTGCAGATTACAGTGTTTGCTCCCCCTGGTGGAATCTGTAGGAAGGGCACTTTCTACAAGGGAGTGGTTCTGGCTCTGCTCTGAGTCACTCACATCACAGGGGAGGGGCTCTGATTTTCGCGCCAATCCCGGACAGATTGTTGCAACATCTTGCTGTGCAGGTTGGCAGTCAGCAGCACGTGCGCTCTCCTGATTTGGCGGGAAACGCCATCCTGCTTGGTCTGCGTAGACTAGGGGGTACCCTTCTGAGGGGCCCCCGGGCATGAACAGTGCGGACGGTGCCTTTGCCAGGCATATATTCTCAGTGTGGGTTACTACAAAAAGAATGGTCTTCCATGTGGACGTGGGATCTTGCTCCTCATCTAAGACACATGTCCATGGCCACTCAGGAATTTTACACATATACTCCCGAACCTTCATTTTGGGTATAGTTACGGGAATGCCTCCTACCGCCACTACCTGTCCAGGGTCTAGGTATTGCCTCAAAGCCCAGGCCAGGACCTCGTCTCCGGACTTCACAAACATGGTGACAAAAATAGGGACGGGACAATTTGGAAAAAATGGACAGGGCACCCCAGGTGTCTCTCAGCAGCGCCTCCAAATGTAACGGGTATTCCACCCCACCCAATCTCATATATAGTGTGGGTGAGTAGAACATGCGGTGTTACCGGTGTGGTGCGTATACCTGCAGGCTCACAGGAGGTCTGAGCCTCCGCTAATGAGAGCCTGGGGTGAATCCTCTGGAACAGATCTTCGTTCACAGCGCCTCCACCTATGTAGGATTCTATGGACGTGTAGAATGACCCTACATAGGAACCCAAATAGAAACCACACACACAGTCAGTGATTATAATAACTAAGGACTTTACTAACGAATAATAATGATAACCTGTGTCTCTCTCACGGTGAGACACTAACAGTGACGTCTCGCAGGACGATTCCCAAACACTAGGTGATCCCACCCAGTGTCCCAAGAACCCCACCCAATGTCCCGTACTCCTACAGAGATAGTCAATGGGTGACTGCGCAGTCACCAAGAACCTCTAGGCCTGTTGGTGCACATGTGATGGTATAATACCTGCCGAGCACTCCGGTGCTCGGGTCAGCAACAAACTTCTCAAAGGGTCAGACGTGTGATGAGTCCGTCTGATCCTCCAACCGAACTCCTTGCACGTGCGGACCACTAGGGCGGTCCCACTCTGGAATCGTCTCTGTGGACCCCAACGTGGGTCCAACCGCTTCCACAGGAACAGCAGCAGCCGCTGTGTCCCTATCTATATAAGTGGTACTAACGTGACAGGAACCCTAACCTAGGGCCTGTCCCTGTAGTACAGCAACCTGTAGTGGCTTGGGGAACTCCTAGGGCCTGCAGGGGTAATGACCTGTCCCACTCCCCCAACTACCCAAGTCCCTTCGGTAAGTGATCTGGAATGGACTAGAGTACTCTTCCATGCAGTACTTGGGCATCTACCTACTGTTGGCTAGCCTAGTGCAGATCCTCTCCAGAATTCCTGACCTCGTTAACAGGCTATCCCTTCAGGCATCCTACCCCTAACGCTACCTCAAGGTGACTAGAACAGCTATAGCCCTTCTCCAGACCCACTACTCTCTGACTAGTCCCAGCGCCTACCGCAGCAAGCTGTAACTCACTGGAGGCTGCAGCCAACGTGCTGCGCAACAAGGTGCCTGCCTATCAGACCTCACAGCACTGCTCGCTGTAACCCTGACAATGCAGCACTCTAACAACACTAAGGGCAGCGTCCCTATCTTGGGCCTCCCTCAGTACTTAACCCACTACGCTAGCGGGGGGTTGGGGCCTACCTGGGGTGTGGGTACCTATGGGGTGCAGGAGCTGCTCTCACTCCCCGCACCCTTCTTCCCTCACAGCTCCCTAGCTCCAACTCTCTATCACCTTCTGAACAGTTACCCACCCAACTAGTGGGGAGTTGGGGTCTACCTGGAGTGTAGGTACCTATATGGGGCAGAAGCTGCACTCGCTCCCTACACCCTACTTCCCTAACAGCCCCCTGACTCCAACTCTATAACTGCAGACTTCCTTCTCCCAGCTCCCACTAATGTAAGTGGCAGGGTCCCTAACCTGAGGGCTGCCCCTGGCAACACTCACCTTACTGGGGAGCTGAGCTATCTCTGACCAAGGGGGTGCTGGCCTAATACAGGGGAGTCCCTCTCTCCTGCACCCTACCTCCTTCCCTTGTCTGCCTCCTTGCTCTGCTTCTTCCTGACTGACGTGACTCATGCAAAGCCCGGGAAATGTATCTCTTTTCCTCCAGGGCAGTCCTACATCTCTATTGGCTCCTATCAAGCACCTGGTGCCTGCCTCGCTATGCCTCATGGGAATTGTAGTCCCGAGGCCCCTACAATAACATTGGGACCGCGTGCGTTCCTCCCCTCTGCCTACACTAACTCCTAATGGCCGCCTCAAGCTCTCCCTATGCTTCCCTACTCTCGCGCGACCTCCTAAGAGCTGCCTTAGCTCCCTACCCCTATCTGCGCATGCGCGACCTATCTGGGGCTCTCCTGCCCTCGCGCGATCACTGCGCATGCGCGACTTGAAGCGCAATGGCGGCGCTCTCCTCGCCGGCCGCCGGGACCTTAGAGACGCGACCGCGGCCTTAGCAACGGCCCGATCGCGTCCCCGGCAACCGGCCCGCTCGCGGAGACAGCGCACCGCTCCCTGCAACGGCCCCCACCCTTGGGATGGCCGTCGGGTCTGCCGCTGGCCTCCGGCAGTACCCAGCATTGCTTGTGCCCACGGAGGCTCCCGAGGGGGTCGCAGGGGGCAAAGGGTGACCTGGCTACATATGATTTTGTCTAAAACATGTAATAAGCATAATTGTATTAATATGAATTAAATGAAGGCACCACTATCTATATCGAAATACAAAACGAAAGAAAACCCTGCAGTAGAAGAAGTAGTCTTAGGATCAGTCAAAGGAGCTCCAGACAGTGCAGGGGGAGGAAAGAAAGAAAAACCTGCATTAGGAGAAGTTGTCTTAGAGTAAGTCATACAGTAGGTAGACTAAAAACTGTAGGGGAATCAGAAAAAGCTACATGTGCCTTAAAATCTAGGGTTTTAGAACTAGCAAGGGTGAAAACTTCAGCATAGTGAAGACCTCGAGAAGAGAGAATCTTCAGTGCAGGAGATCCAGCGCAGGTGCATCAGCACAGTAACCGCCTCTGGAACAGAGAATCTTCAGCGCAGGGGCTTCAGCACAGGAAAGGCCCCCAGAACAGAGAAGCTTCAGCGCAAGGGCTTCAGCATGGGGAAGGCCTCATGAAGCAGGGTATGGTCTCAGAAAGCAGGATATACTGCAGACAGGCAAAGCAGTAGTGCTTGCGACAAGTACAGGTTACACAGAAAGAAAGTGTTATGCTCAGCTCCTTCCTGGTGGAAGGGCAGACCCTAAATAGCTTGGACAGCCAATAGGGGTAGAGCAGTACAGAAAGCAGTATAAGTCCAGAAACAGCTGTTCCCAATTGCCTTGTTCAGGTAGAGATTTGCCTGGAACATCTACAGCCATGTAAGGGTGAGTTCCTGCCAATCACAGGATAAACGCAGAAAAAAAGTAATCTTGCTCACCACACTGCAGGGCTTCAGGGTGGAGGTGGATCCCTGTCCAGAACCTGCCCGAGATCGGGTATCAGCTGCGATCTCAGAGATTGGGGCCTCCACAGCCACGGCTACACACGGGGATAATATGGCCACCTGAGTCACACGGCAGTGCTAGCTTGTGGGCCATCCAACTAGCGGAACCCAAGAACAGGAGTCTGCGGGAATCTGCGGGGCAGAGCGCTCCCGTTTGGCCTAAGAAAGCTGACCTGTGGAAGAGCCGAAGCAGCGGGGAGATGTCTGGTCCCAGTCCTAGTCCGGCGCTGTGAAGGGCTGCCAGCTGCCGGCCGGAGAAGCTGCAGCAGGGGGTCTGGGAGTGAGGAGGGGCAGCAATCTTGCCTCGGCGCTCCGCTGCAGTGCCACCTGGGAGTGCGGAGTCGCTTCTCCCGCGCACAAAAGCCAGCTACTTGGAGCCTTCACCGGAGTGTGAGAGAGCCGCCTGCAGACGGAGAGGATCCAGGACCACCCAGGGTGTTCTTACTCCACAAGATGGCTGGCACACATTTCTGACACGTTCGTTAGACAGTGTGTGCTGGGACTTTTTTTGTGGTAACATTTCTGAGACGGTGCAGGGAAGAACAGTGAGTACCAGGCAGACAGACAGTTAAAGGAGAGCAATCTAGGGCTGACAGTCCCCTCATCCCAACCACTCTAACTTCATATTAAGCAATTAAGCAAAAGACTGCAGTTTTGTGACTATCTCCCACAGGGGAGAATGTATCCCCCTAAAAAATAATTTTCTGCTCAGGGAAGCATAAGCACCGCATTCTAAGATGATGGCTTGAGACTCATGCACCGCAGCGCCCCGGGCATTAATCTAAACTTATGATAGCAATCCTGCTCTGAACAGCCCTCAAACCATAAAAATAAATATAAGAAGTACATTTTTACGAGTAATTAATTGGTGTGCTTATTCTTTTTGTAACTGTCTGCTGGCCCAGGGACCACACTATTGTAGGTTTTGTGTAGTGCATAGTTAGTCACTTGGGTATTCTCTCAGGGGCAAGATGTTTCAACCTCAAGTCATTCCAGGGGCTGGGCAGCGAGTGGGGGAGGACTCAGGAATTAGGGCGCCAGGGACATTAATAAAACGGCAAAATGTTTTTACTGAACAGTCTCTTAACTTTATCCCTCTGGTGATTTCCCCAGGTCCTCTACCACAGGGGGGGCCTATGCGTAAGAGAGGAAGACATAGTAGAAAAGAGCAGGGTGCCCTTGTTACTTCTCCCACAAAGGAACATTTCTATACGGCATAGCTTAGTACACACCCCTCTTGTTTCTTTCCTCTTTTATCTCACTGCCTCGGATCCTCCGGTAGCAAAGATACTGGGAACCCCTTTGCTGTATCCCTGCAGACTTAGCTTTCCACGTCTCTGCTCCTCTCAAAATCTTTCTTAGGTGGCTGCACTGAGGTCCATGGCTTGGGCCTCTACAGCCAGATAGAACTGGAGTTACAGAACTTTAAAACTAGCAAGGGAGGAAAAGGCTGAAGTCATTTATACCTTCTGTAATAAGGTTTCTCCCTCCCCCTTACATCATATATGCGAGAGACATAGGTGACTCCCAACTTACTTAACCCATTAGGGAAAAGTTAACCTTTTAAGGTACAATATCAGGTGGCTGCAGCTTAAAGGGCTACATTTTTCTTTCTTTTTTTTTTAGACCTGTGTAACGGGTTTCTGGGATCCATACCCCAGATAATACTTAGCAGTGCAGAGCCTCCATGTGCCGTAGGCTCCAGGGATATGGAGGCGATCTCCCACGGTAGAATCGTAACTCTCCCCCCAGTTTGATCACATACCAGGCAGGAGGTATATTGCAAAACAGGAACGGGTTTATTACTACTCAGTGCAGTAAGGTACAGGTACTCAGCAGTCAGCAGATCACAGTCTCATTAGATCAGCTCTCAGATATCACCGAGATAGTCCCTGGACCGTCACTATGGGCCTAGGGCACCCGCAGCCGTCCTAGCTCTTCCCCACCTCCCTAGCGGAGGCAGAGGTATAGTCACTCTACTCCTCCCCGGAGGGAAGAGTACATGGGAAGGCCCCAATCTCAGGCTCCCAGTTGTGACCGGCCTTCCTCATGGGGAAGGAACAACCCACCAACTTTAGGGCGGTCCTGTCCTTAAGTACAGCCAGAGGGCAGGCATCCAGTTGGCCCAGCCACAACAGGATATGCCACCCCCTGCTGTCACTCAAGCACAGCACCAAGGACGACGGGGGGGGGGAAACCCATAATAACTAATGGCAGACCTGTGAATTCTAGGGTTTACGGTCAGCCCATTGGGTAGATTAGTAGTCAGGGGGTACCCTGCTACACGGCTTTGTGGGAGTGCCTCTTTAAACCATACCTGACTTAGGGAGAGTCACAGAGCTCCACTTACCTGATGTTATAGCCAGGTGCCTCCAAGACAAACAAAACTGAAACTCTACTCGCCCTGCATTATAAAATGGAAAAAAAATGGCCACCCACATTGTCAACAAAGGTGAGCCAATGAGTAAAGGGCTTATTCATAAACTCACATTTCAACTTGGCGATGCTGAATTGAGGTGCTCTAGGGCTAATTTTCCATCGTAAATTTATTTGAGCACGATGTATTACATTATAAAAACATGAGCCATATTTGTCATCTCGTCCCAACAAGCAGGAGACAGGAGAATTCCTGCAGCAGTCCAACTCTTTTTCTCATTACCTTCGGGCTCCTTATTCTTTTGCTGAATTGTTAGTTTCTAAAATTAAATACTCCAATTTCTTAGCAAACATCACTCTGTGGCAACAGGCCAATAAGAGATATAATAATATCATATTTGTTTCCTTACATAGCGCTGATAATGTATGTGCTGTAGATATGAGTTTACTGGCACAATGAGGTCCTGCCCTAAAAGGTCTATAATTGAATGTTGGTGCCTGAGACCCAAGGCAAATAACACACAATTAACGCACATCCAAATTGACTAATGGTTAATTCAGCATTGTCAGCCATTACTTATTACATATACCATGCTGCATAAAAGCCTGCACATCTTAAACTTTTTCTAGTTAGTTACATGTTTGAAGTCAAAGTATGATAAGCTTGTTCACAAGGACATTGTAAAACATAAATGAATGAGAAATTAGGACTTGCCTGATCTCGGGTTATCTTGGCGTGATGAGCAAGCTTGTAATACAAAAAGAAAATATAGGTCTGCTTTTCTTCAGGAAAACATCAAAGAGCAAAATGTCACGCTGCGATGCAAAGAGTTGCTGTCTTGTAAAGAGATCTGCCATGTGAGCACCAAGGTGGGGTCCTTTTATAAGCCTCAAACCTTTTGCAGGGTAGAGGTTCTATTGTTGAGAGCTGACCTAGAAACAACTTTTTATGAAGAATGTAACAATCTAACGCCTGATTCACAAATTTCCGATACGGGTTAATGCACCCCGATCCCATGTTAACTGGCACAGATTTCAATGCAAAGCTATAACACGTACGGGAGGCTCCCCAAATTTGTCTTTGTTAAACACGTGACTACAAAAAGACTAAAAATATTTGGTTGCTTTTGATCCTTTGGAAATTAGGTATGATTTTTTTTTCTTCAGGACCTCTGGATGGGGAAGTGTTTATCAATAAAGTGTCCTCCACCCTTATCTTACCTCAGTGGTGCACAAACTGGGGGGCGTTAGATTTTGTGGGGGGGGGGGGGCGTGGCAGTTATAAAGTGTGACGATGGGGAGGATTTAGCCCGGGATTTAAGGGGTTACACCCCAATTGGCAACCCTCTACCCTCACCTGGGAAGCAAGAGGTTAACTGGACTGAGGTCCAGTAATGTGTTTTTACCTCGCTTCAATATCCAAATGCTTAATCCCCTGTAAAAAATGTATTGTTTCTGGGCCAGTGTCTGCACCACACACACTGGGGCTTAAGGGGTTAATAAGCTACAGTTTAAGAAAATACAACTGTGGGGTGTCTTTTCGGAAAATCTGGACTTCAAAAGGCTTGATTAAAGTTGGGTGTGAAAAGTAGAAGGGGTTTTTAGTGTACAGTATGTTAATACCTAATGTGCAGACCAAGGGAATATTGCTAGAGACAGCTAGACCCAGGCTGGGACATGGGTGTGACATTTAGCACCAGGTGACAAATGTCCACCACCCAGGGGTCCCTGCTTCAAAGGATTTTTTGATGGGGGCAAGGGGGTGCGGTTACCAAGGGGATATCAGAATGGGTGACCTTATTAAATATAAGAATATTATGAGATGTCCTCGGTTGAACGTGCTAAAAATTACATATGTGTATTCGTAGGACCGAGCCCCAACTAATGATTCTAAACACTTGATATCTAACAGATACTAAGAGCCAGATATTAATATCTCTCTTAATTTTAATATTACACGGTAATATGTAGTCTCATTGGGAGCGTCATGCGTGACGGAATGCATTAATATGTCTCGCGTGCCAGTAAGTACTACTAAACTGAAGTTATGAAGTTATTTAGATAGGGAAAAGCAGTTTTTAAACGTCGTGGGGTGGGAGAAGTTTTACTCTGAAGAAAACAGGCAACGTCACCGCTTATTTATGAGAGGGGCTGGGTTTAGGTTGTGTTCAAAGGGAAATAATTGTATAAGAACCAGGCTCAGCCTAGGGCTATTGTCTTCATGACCTGCCTGTCTTGCTGTGATGTCAACTGAATTATGGAAGAAATGGCCATCTTGTATCCTGATGGCCTTCTTGTACTAAACTTTAAGTAAGTGTCTATATTTTGCCTGTTATTTGTATATTTTGTGTGTTCACCTTTATCAAGGAATAAATTATATTTTATCATATCTAAGTCTCGTACCAGTTCAACCCAGTTATATATATATTTTTTTTGTGTATTATTAATAGCCTGTCACAAAGCTCCCGTCACATAGAGGTCCTGCGCTCTCCCCCCAGGCATTTAGATAAAATGTCGGGGGACCACGCGAGGCCTCTATAACACACTTGCCTTCCCTTCCAGTGACGCATCGTCCTGGTAACCTAGCGTCAAATTATGCTGCGGGGTCACATGACATCACGTTACCATAATGACGTGACATGACCCCGCGCTTCATTTGACGCTGGGGTCAAACAGGGGGGGGGTGTGGAGGGCGTGAGGCGCCGAGGAGAGCAGGCAGGGGTGCGCATGGGGAAAAGTTTGAACACCCCTGCCTTCCCTCATCTTAACAGAGAGCCACTAATGATTTTTAACAGATGCGGAACCGTGTCCTCCGGAGTTGAACTGCGCTATAATCTTTTATTTATATAAGAACAAAGCATAAAAGATATACATTTATTTATTTATTTTTTAAATGAAGCCAAGACCAAAGCGGTTTAGTATATTATAAAATCATTTTAATAGCATATTATTGCATTTTGCCATGTAAGACAGCAGGAGACTGTTTTATATGGAATAGAAGTCTCCCACAAAATAGCACAATTGGGCAGAATTAAGCCATTGATCCTGGTTTGTGATACAAAGAAATGCCAGTTCTGCATGCACAAGGGAATTATTTGCATGTCGACTCAAAATGTAGTATTAATTACTTGTTAAGTAAACTGCAGTGCAGGTGTAAATGTTCAATTGTCCTATCTGAACAAAAAAGTGTGTATATTTAATTGTTTTGCATAGCGTATTTTGTTAAGGGCTACCAGTCTGAGTCCCAGTGTGGTTCCCTTTATGATAAATATAAACCGGTTTTGAAATTTTATGTGAAAGAATCACAGTTTCTTACTCTTTAATTGTTTCATGATTCAAGAGTCTTCAGATAAACAATATTTCCAGGATCTCTTTTAATTTTAATCTCTGGAACATTTGAGATTGCTGTAGAATTCTGTAACACAAGCAGCATGTTTCACATTTCCCTTATGACTTTATAAAGCTACCAGTCTGAAATCTGAAAAGTCACATGGTCCATATTTACAAAGAGGAGCTACTCCACGAGACTCTTTCCATGCTAGAACACTGCTTGCTACCCATTCACTTGAATGGCCTGCAAGAAGCCATACTCACTAAGCTGTACTGGAAGGTGTCTTGTGGAGTAGCTCTGCTTAGTAAATATGCCCCTATCTATCTGAAATGATAAAACATGATAGAAAAGGGTTACATGGCTTAGCACTTTATCTTGGTTGAAACTCGAATTCATGTCGGTAAGCAGGAGTTCCCCTTTTTCTAGTTAACCTCAAACTGGCAGCTTCCTCCTGCTTGGCAGCCACAATGCATTGCAGCCCCTCTGGCAGTGAAGGGGTTACCACCTGATTTTTTCCCCCCGCTTCTTTTCTCCTACTCTGTGACCTGTCTCCTTTCACAGAAATAATAACAATCAAGCACCGCCTGACGAAGCACTGTTAAGTGTGAAACGCGTTGTGGTAGCAGCTCTCTTGTTTTGTGTTCCGTGTGTTTGTGCATTGAGAGCTCCTGGATCGCTGTGAGCAGTGAGCGAGTGGGACGTGCACGGATGTAGTGCATGAGGGACCTTTGAACCCGGAAACATCAACGAGCAGAAACCGATCCCAGCGCGCTGGATTTTCAGCTCCTGACTCCATCTGGACTAGATATTTGCCAAAAGGACACAGTATATTTTTATCTGCTGAACTGCAGCTACATTATATGTGTTTGTACTTATTCTTACTTGTACTGCATATTACATTCTTACCTACCCTTTGTGCGCTCTATGTTCGGTGGGTGTTGTGGGGGACGGGAGAAACCCCCATCACAGAAGCTGCAAGAAGGAGTTGGTGTTATACATACATTCCTTAGAAAGCCAGAGCGCGGATCAGAATCTTTTCTGCTTTCACAGAAAAGCTGTTTTGTTTTCTTCTTTAACATTTTAGTAACAATGGACCTGCAACGGGCTGCAAGAGGGTGCAGCGAGCCCCCACACATGCCCTCTGCTGATTGCTTTCCGTGCTGCTCCCCCCCCCCCCCCCGGTCCGTCCGTCCGTCCCCCCTGGTCCATCCGTGCCCCCCGTTCGGTCCGTCCACCCCCCTCGGTCCCCACCCTCACACAACACACACACATATACACATATACACATATACACACACTTTCCCCCCCTACCTTTTGGAGGTGGGGGAAGCTCTGACACTGCTGCCCCCGGCGCTGATAGGCTCACCAGCGCACCATGTGATGTGTCACCACTTGGGATCGCATTCCTCTTGCATTTCCTGCCGGCTGACGCGTCACAGCGCGTAGTGAGCCTCGTCGGAAGGAGGCAGCGGGGACAGACAGGCATGAGGTAAGGGGCTGTTGGCCCGCACGCGGCCGCACGCACACGGCACGCAGCCGTCCGCAGTCTAACACTGCAAGATATATTGCTGACATGGCATAACAAGTATCGACTTGATTGGCTGGTGGCTGGGACGGTTCTAAGGGTGTAGGTGTGGTGTGTTAGGGAAATAATAATTATCACAGCTTTCAGACTTTTGAGTAGGTACACACGCACGTAAGAGAGCCAGTGTGTATGTGTGCACACTGTAGCATATATATTGATATATTTTTGCTACCATTTTGAGATGACGTCATCATGCTGGTGGGTATTTAAACATGGAAGATGCAGCCCAACACAACCCTGACAACCAATGGACAAATGCTTTCCTTTTCCCCTCCGCTCAGAGCAGTAGGAGACCTTCGTGTCTTTTGACAGCAGTGGTTATGATAAAACATGACTGTTACTTGGCATCGCAGGCGCTTTTGTCTTTCACAGGGAAGGCCCTGGAAGAGATAACACAATAACACGATAACACGTGAAACAAAATCTCTTTTTCTACACCTGCAGCAACTGGTACATTAACCCCTTGTGTGCTCTGCAGTTCTCCTACACTCTGCCTTTTTCATTTTTTTAGCCACTTATTTTCCCTTAAATCAGGGCAAATAATGTGAAGTTATTTAACATTGGGGCGAATGTTACTTTCCCTGAGGTAACGCCTTATTCACTAAGCTAATTATTCAGCTGGTCCTAGCTGATTTGGAGGGTGGCTCCTCCTTCCCTAGTTTGAAGCTCACCCCCTCCCACTTTTAAATGGTTAAAGCTTACTCCATTCCACCTTCCACACTCATGGGAACTTGCGTGCAGTTTGATTGCAACAAATCTAATACAGAGTGCTTTTCCTGGTATTATACAGGTTAATAAGAGCTTCAATCAGACTTAGAACTATGCAACTAATTTTGACAGATTTATTATAAATCATTCTTCCTGGTAATGTACAGGTTATTAAGAATTTATATTAGTGTTAGGGACCCTTGAGACGTGGTCTGCCGTGGAGGGGCTCAAGGGCTTACAACACTTTGGCCAAAGAGTTAAACTAAAAGACCATTTTATTCAAAAGATATCTATATATATATATTTAGGCACTGTACAGGCATACCCCGCTTTAAGTACACTCACTTTAAGTACACTCGCAAGTAAGTACATATCGCCCAATAGGCAAACGGCAGCTCACGCATGCGCCTGTCAGCACGTCCTGAACAGCAATACCGGCTCCCTACCTGCACTGGAGCTGTGCGCAAGCGGGGAGACTATAGAGCCTGTTACACATGCGTTATTTACATCAGTTATGCACGTATATGATATTTGCAGTACAGTACATGCATCGATAAATGGGGAAAAGGTAGTGCTTCACTTTAAGTCCATTTTCGCTTTACATACATGCTCCGGTCCCATTGCGTACGTTAATGCGGGGTATGCCTGTACTGTGTATTTGTGTCATGGATGTAGCACTGGGCTCTGTCTGTGTTTCATGTTCTGTCTCTGGTTTTAAATATATGCAGAAACAGCAGGCTTTATTAGCTCCTTAGTAGAAAATGGCTGAAGCGCTCAAGTGCAGGTACAATGAACAAAATAAGCCAAACCACTAAACCAGGGTACTAATGAAAATAATATAGTACTTAATGTGCAATAGTATGGGTACTATCCTCCTGAAGACAGGTGGTAGATGGTACAAGCCCACTCACCCTCAGTCTCATCGGCAGGTTCCCCTGAAAATAAGCAATACTCACATCCTGGTAGTAGGTAGGCAAGCTGTGCAGCTACATATATGCAATACAGGAAAAGGGAGACCAAAAAGCGCACCAGCAAAACGGAGCAGGAAGGACCCAAAACAAAAAATAATTAAAAGGGCACTTTAATGTGACAAGAGACCCATCCAACGCGTTTCGAACGTCACAGCGTTCTTTTTCAAGGATAAAACACAATGTAATAACATCCATTATATACCCTCTTACCTGTGGGCCGTTTCACGCCAAAAAACGGAACCTGATGACGTCATGACGCTGCGCGCGTCATCGCGTATGCGCAGAGCGACTCAGAGCCGATCTAAGGGCAAAGCAAGTCCCACAGGCAGTGTGGCCATCTTGGTTAAGGGCAAGTCATAGAGAATCACTGCCCCACTAATACAATACATCCCTATGACGCATACATGCTAATCACTGCGTATGCGCATTGCGACGATGTAAACATCAACAAGGCTAAAATCCAAAAGTTAAGAAAAATGGAAGAAAGAAAAAGAAAAAACATTCTATAATAAGGAAAACAGAAAAAATACCATAATAACTTACATCTTATGCTAACACATAAAGGGAAAATAAGAATATATGAAACATATAAACACAATTTGACAAATAATTTAAAACAACTAAATAACTTACAAAAACATGTTGAAACATGAATACTGCATAACATATATTGTATATCTAGAACCTAGGAACCAGGGAAATATAACCAAATATAATACATAAAGAACATTGTATAAAGGTATCATCCACACAATACATCAAATAAACAAGTTTATCATAAACTATGTGAAACTTTATGAAACTTGAAGGGCTAATTTGATCAAACTATAACCGTTTAAACAAAATTGATCTAAAGTGTAATCGACTCTTAAAAATTAGCAAATTACAAAAAATGGGTTAACTGCCAGTCAATATTCAGACCCATAGGGAAGCGCGTTTGGAGAATGAAAATCCAATACGCCTCCCTACGGTTCAGAAGGTTGACATGATCACCTCCTCTAGATTTACAATTAACTAATTCAATTCCCAGGAAGGAAAAATTACTTGTTCCTCCCTGACCACATTCCGTGAAATGTTTGGAAACAGGATGATTAGTGTCTTTCAATCTTATGAGCCTTAAATGCTCTAACATCCTGACCTTAAGAGCTCTAATCGTTCTACCCACATATCTCTTGCCGCAACCACATGTTATGAGATAAACAACAAATTGACAAACAAATTGACTTTTACAAATTTTTTGGCGCGAAACGGCCCACAGGTAAGAGGGTATATAATGGATGTTATTACATTGTGTTTTATCCTTGAAAAAGAACGCTGTGACGTTCGAAACGCGTTGGATGGGTCTCGTCACATTAAAGTGCCCTTTTAATTCTTTTTTGTTTTGGGTCCTTCCTGCTCCGTTTTGCTGGTGCGCTTTTTGGTCTCCCTTTTCCTTTATTAGCTCCTTAGCATAGAGGTGACGTCACACTAAGTTTAAGTAGGGTGCCACTATTTAAGTGAACAATATAGAAGAACCAGGCGCTTACCTTAAGTGACAGAATCTCAGAAGAGCGTTGAAACCAACTATTGTGGTTATTTGCTAATGGTGCGGAGTCGTTCTTGCAAACCCTTCTGCTTCTACCCCTAATAAAGGGATGATCCAAAGCCCTTATGGAAACGTATAGACAAAACAAAGTAGGGGGAGCGAGGGATAAGTAGATGTACAGATAGGACAAATACAGACGATTCAACAGAGTAAACCCAGTACAGGAAATGAAAGGGACGGTGTAGAGTAAAATAAATATAATCAATGATGTATGCTTACACGGCCCTGTGTAAACCTTGTCCCAAGATGGTATCTTTGTGATAGATGGTTTACCCTTCCGCAGTTAAGTGCAGGAGGGGTCGTGGTAATACACAATATAAATATATAAATACTCACACGGCCCAGTGTGAGTAAAGTCGCAGGGCAGTTGTCTTTAAGGCATACACCTATGTTCCCCGTCAGAGATACTCCCAGGGGTGTTGTATGCGTTCCTGCTCGCGGGCAGGGGGTTCAATGCAGGTCTCAATTCTAGTTCCCCCGTTCTGGGCTTCTTCCCCTCCCCGTTACAGAGAGGGGCGTGGGTGAGGCAAAATAATGTACTGGGATCAGCAGTGCTCGTTTTAAAACTTCAACGTTTAATGCACATCAATAAAATCCACAATAAATGCACTCACATGCTAATTTACATAAAGCTGGTGTGTTCTCGTGGCTGCGGTTTGCACCGGTCCCCAGCTGCTCTCTCCTCCGCGTCCGGAGTTGGAATCGATGACGGTTCCTGGCGCGGCTGTGACTGTGGACTGCTCCCCTCAGCTACGGAAGCCCCAGTGGTCCAAAAGACTTCCACGAATTAGAGCCGTGTAAGCATACATCATTGATTATATTTATTTTACTCTACACCGTCCCTTTCATTTCCTGTACTGGGTTTACTCTGTTGAATCGTCTGTATTTGTCCTATCTGTACATCTACTTATCCCTCGCTCCCCCTACTTTGTTTTGCCACTATTTAAGTGTTTGCATTACTCCCATCAAGACCTTTTCCCTTACCATCACATACCCATCTGATGGGCATAGTGTTACTTGCCTCTCCTCTCCAGCAAAAGCACTATTTAAGTGTCTGGATGGGACCAACGCCAGAGTTAGCTGTAACTTAAATTACGTAGCATTATTTCCCGGCGTTAACCTTAACAGAGCTTAGTGAATAGAACGTGAATATAATTTAGAATAAATTCCATTATTCATAATGCTGTCACTTTAACAGGAGTAAATTCTGGTTAATATCACATTATTTGCGTTAGTGAATACGGCATTATAATTATGGAAAATACATAGGTTAACAAAGCTTATTGAATCTAGGGCCTTTATGCCTTTCCTTTCTTATTATAATATTCTTACAACTTTTTTTATCTTCTCCCATCCTGTCATTTTTGCCAAATTCACCCACCACTCTCATTGACACAGACTTATTTCTGTCTATTTTACTGTTCGTCTCTGTTTTGCATCCCAGGGCATTCACAGGAGCAACAGGGTTGATGTGGGGGTTCGGAATGATTGAGGTAGGAGGAAGAGGGAAGCTTTTTATAATGCCAACTACAGGGTTGGGTTACTAAAGCCCCTCGTGGAGAATGAAAATAAACCCTCAGCCTCCACACTATTACGATGTGTGATATGCTTTACTTTAGGTTGATGAAGGTTGTGCTAAAACGTGCTCCTGCAGATTATAGTCCTCTCTTATAGTGCATATAGACAGGTACATTTGGCCACACTTGCGAGAAACTTTATTCAGTCGAGACTTACATGAGCTTCCATCTGGGGCACGTAAAAGCTAACAGATAAATTAAGATAAATATATACCGATGATTAAGTTCTTTTTATTAAATTAAGTATTTATTAATTATTTGGCTATTTACCAAATACTTATGTAACGGTTTTACGGGCCCCCACCCAATCTCACATTGGCCCCTGTGGTCTACTGGCCCCATTACATGTCTGTGTGATGTGTGGTGCACCTGCTGGCAACAGGACTCCTGAGTCTCCCGCTTGGTTGGTATGGGGAATATCACCATGACAGGCGTCTGAGGTAGTGTGCTTTGAGTCCTACCCACATTCGGTTACAGCGCCTCCACCCCATCAGGATCTCTGCAGCAGCAGGGGAAGTATCTAATGGGGAACTCCTCCTCGGTGCGTCCTTCTGTGGAATAACTTCACTCTCACACAGAAGGGATCTTTGGAACCAGGGCATCTTTATTGGCATCTCCATAGGCAGACTGCCCCTCATCGCGGTCGTGCTTGGCCGCTCATCTTGTTCAGGTACCCCCCCTTCTCTCCTCTCTTAATAGAGTTGGTCCAGCTCTCCCATAAGGGAGATCACCCTCTGGGCCAGGTCCCTGGTCACAGTGTCTAGTTAGCTTGCACTTGACTCTGACAGCCTTGAACTGCTGCAGACACTCTGGTAGACTACTTCAGAACTGGAACATAACCCACTAACTTTTGGCTGTGCTGTGTCTTATATAGACTCTAGAAGCAGACCCACCTCTGTGTCACTAACAGTGGACACAAAGCATGTTGTCACTTCCTTTGTTACATATGACACCTCACCAGGGTGTGAGGGCAAACCTCCATGATTGTTGCTGGCAACCCTGCATACTTACCAGGCTTACTGCCAGCATGAGAAAGAGATGTACACCATTTTTACACATGGCTACACTTACATCAAAAGGTGCTTTAATGGTGAGCTTGAGATCCCATCTACATCTCATAAAGAAACGCGTTTGATCACTTGCTGGGGAGATGGGCCCAGCAGCTCAGGAGAGACAGGAAAGAGATGAGGAGCAGCATGGATCTTCACTAGAGTGGCATCCTACCATCTCAACAACACCTGGTAAAGGAGCTGAAATAAATGTTTTTTATGTATATCTCTACTTTACAATTTTACGATGAAACATCTATTGCTATTTTTGGTGTTCCTGGATTTCTGCTGATTCTCTGACAATAAAAGGAGAAGTCAGGCTAAGGGATTCTTCAAGATAAGAAGGAGAAGCCCAGCAGATAAATTGTGCCTTTCAAAGATAAGCATATGTAGATACGTTTGTGGTTTAGTGATTATGCAAGAGTGACCCCTACTGATCTGAATTGATCTGTTAATGAAACAGATGAATAATGGAGGTCAATTTCATGATCAACAGTGACATCTACAAGAGTTTGTTTGTCTGTTAAGGCCGAGGCCCCGCTGTCTCAGTCAGCGCGCCCGCACTGCATGCAGGTGGCGTGAGGAGAGGCAATTGACCGCTACCTGTGGTCCGTAGGGAGTGGGAGCAGGAGCTGGAGTGGGGGTGTGTGGACGGTGTGTGGACGGGGTCTGAGCAGAGTGCTGCAGCAGGGGTCTCCTGGGCTGCAAGAGGGTGCAGCGAGCCCCCACACATGCCCTCTGCTGCTTGCTTTCCGTGCTGCTTTCCCCTCCCCCCCCCCGGTCCGTCCGTCCCCCCTGGTCCATCCGTGCCCCCCGTTCGGTCCATTCACCCCCCTCGGTCCCCCCCCCCACACACACACACACACAACACACACAACACACACAACACACACATATACACACTTTCCACCCCTACCTTTTGGAGGTGGGGGAAGCTCTGACACTGCTGCCCCCGGCGCTGATAGGCTCACCAGCGCACCACGTGACGTGTCACCACTTGGGATCGCATTCCTCTTGCATTTCCTGCCGGCTGACACGTCACAGCGCGTAGTGAGCCTCGTCGGAAGGAGGCAGCGGGGACAGACAGGCATGAGGTAAGGGGCTGTTGGCCCGCACGCGGCCGCACGCACACGGCACGCAGCCGTCCGCAGTCTAACACTGCAAGATATATTGCTGACATGGCATAACAAGTATCGACTTGATTGGCTGGTGGCTGGGACGGTTCTTAGGGTGTGGGTGTGGTGTGTTAGGGAAATAATAATTATCACAGCTTTCAGACTTTTGATTAGGTACACACGCACGTAAGAGATCCGGTGTGTATGTGTGCACACTGCAGCATATATATTGATATATTTTTGCTACCATTTTGAGATGACGTCATCATGCTGGTGGGTATTTAAACATGGAAGATGCAGCCCATCACAATCCTGAGCAAAATGCACATTGGCCGACGTCAGCCCTCATCCTTGCTACTAGAAGAATCTATGGAGGCTGTTTGTCCCATTTGATCTGGCGTCTTTCTGCTTATTATGCCGCTTTAATATCTGGACTCCTGATATTACCTTTGCAGGACTTCTATACCATCAGAGCATTACTCTTTCTGGATGAGAGAAACTTACCTTCTTACCATATTGGGCTCAGGTTTGAATCAACGACCAAACATGGCACTTTACCATATTTATGCTTTTGAGTAATATCTGCTCTAACTGTGCTTTTCTTATATTATATTTTTGGGGATTTTATTTTCTTTATTTGATATCGAGATATCACTGTATATATTTTCAGAAAGGATCTTAGTGATTGCCCCTCTGAATCTATGATTCCCAGTTTTCATTTATCTGATTCACTGCTATTAGCATTGTCTATAGGATGCACATGTGATGTTGTTTTAAGGCTTTTTAATCTTTTGGCTGGCATTCTGCATTGATCGTATGTATTAGTGTTAATACATTTGTACATATTTTGCATTTCCCTGAGTGCTCTTTTGCTCTTTGGAGAGTTTCTACCCTTCTCTAGGGTTTACCCTGACTGAGATTCAAAGGTCATCCTGGTTAAAAGCATCTCTTTTGTCCCTTTTCCTTTTTTGATAGATTTACATGTCAGAGACTTATTCCTCTTTAGTAGGAAACTTCTCCTCCAAAAATGATTTACACCTAAGAAGACATGGAATAAGGTTGAGACTGATGCTAATGGTGATATGGTGTCCCTTTTGGAAGGAAATTAGGGCCTGGATGTGGAACCATCTTTGACACCATTCAATCCACCTTTACCCCCTTCTTTTGATATCAGCCCTGTCAATACAGTAATATGTTTTTTTAGGGTGGTCAAACATAATACTATACAACTGCCTTTATGTAAACCAGTCCCAAATAACTTATTTAGGGAGAAATTAGCAATTGAACAACTTAGAAATGTTGATGTCGTTTTTAAACCATTTGACAAAGGTGGCAACGTTGTCTTATGGCCCACTAACACGTGCCTTCTTGAAGCTAATTGTCAATCGTCCAACAATACTAATTACAAAAGATTATACACTTATCCCAAATTGAAATGTAAACATGAGCATGATGATTGCATTACAGGAGCCTTTAAAGCAAAACGTGCATCGGGTGACATCACCAGGACTCGTCCAAGCTATTTGTCCTGTATGCACCAGCGTTGGACTTATTTTGCCACTTAACTATCCGGATTCCTGATATTGCTGTTGCGGGACTTTGATACCATCAGAGCGTTACTTTTTTAGGATGAACGAAATTTACCTTCTTACCCTACTGGGCGCAAGTTTGAATCAATGAAACAACATTGCGCTTTACCATACTTATTGCTATTGACTAATATCTGCTCTATCTGCGCTTTTCTTATACAGTATTATATGTTTGGGGTTTCTCTGTTCTTTATTTGATATCTTGATATCACTGGATATATTTCATGAGGGGATATTAGTGATTGCCCTTCTGAGTCACTGATTTTCCGTTTGCATTTATCTGATTCGCTGCTATTAGCATTGTGTATATATAGGATGTACAGGGAAAAGGGAGACCAAAAAGCGCACCAGCACAAACGGAGCAGGAAGAAACCAGGACAAAAAAATGATTAAAAGGGCACTTTAATGTGGCAAATTTGCCACATTAAAGTGCCCTTTTAATAATTTTTTTGTCCTGGTTTCTTCCTGCTCCGTTTGTGCTGGTGCGCTTTTTGGTCTCCCTTTTCCCTGTATTGCATTGAGTAGCTGCACAGCCTGCCTGCCTGCCCTACCAGGATGTGAGTATTTGCATATTTTTCAGGGGAACCTGCCTTATTATCATTTTGAGATATACCTGCATTTGAGCGCTTCAGCTATTTTCCATATTGCAATATATAGGATGTACACCTGATGTTGTTTTAATTGTTTTTAATCTTTTGGCTGTCATTCTGCCATGATATAGATATATATATATATAGAGATATATAGAGATATATATATATATATATATATATGAGTGTTAATATATTTGTATATATTTTCCATTTCCCTGAGGGCCCCTTTGATCTTTGAAGAGTTTATAACCTTTTCTTTGACACTTTTTCATATATTCTGTGTGGCCTTATTAGCAGAATAAAGCATTACTAGATCTTATCAAGTGTTTTGCAAACAAACAAACAAAAGATTCCCCCTTGAATGCACTCGGATAGATCAATATGTAATAATAGAATATATTAAAATCCTTTTAATCAATGATAAAATAGTTGCTGTATAGAGGGGTGTGGTACAAAAATCCAGGGCCACCCCCTAATGACATACCAAACAGTCTTCCTACAAAATTAAATACGGAAGGTAGCTGAAAGGATCACTGCATCCAATCACATTGGCTAAAATGCCACGGTATACATTGTGAGATTCCTGCAGCACAAAGTGCTATCCCATGGTGAGGATGCACTAATGTCTAAAAAATCACCAGTCTCTAATGAAATAAGGCTGCTGATGCTAAATCTGGAGGAAATAAATACCCTGGCAATAAAGTGCAGTACCAAATCAGGCTGACTATATTAATTAGCCTGTCAAACCTATTGTGATGATGCAGATCCAAGAAAACAGCGTGAATATCACACTACAAACACAGTCAAATTAGTATATATGATTAACATGCTGAAATGGAAAAACACCTAGCAAAAATATATATAGTCCTGTAAAGGGCTAGCACAAAATGTGCATATGTAATGCCCTGAGGCACGGTTCACCGACCGTATCAAGTTATAGCCTCGTGAACAGAAAACTATATAAAAACATTAGCTTTTATATTTAAAGCAATGCATGAGATAATCACATATATCAAGGGGATAGCTAGTGTCCTCCATATAACAAAACCACTGAGTATGAGTCTCATAGAAAGTGTATATGCTGATTAGTCAGAGTCAGACTCATGGTACAGCAGTTAAAGTCAAAACACTACCGCATCACACACACATATACACAGGGTCTCAGTAGGTAGCAACCACATAGTGTAAAACTTGCAAACATAGAGACACTTAATATCGTAAGTATCCCCCCTCAGGGCAAAATAGCATGATGTCTGCACAAAAAGCTATAGAAACGATACACTTAGCTTGATTTCAAATGTATCAGTAGCTGCAATATGCTGCCCAAGAGGAGTGGGGGGAACAGGAGACTGCAATAGCGGTACAGCCGTGGTATAGCTGGAGCTGCTGGAGTCGCTGGAGCGCATGTCAGTGGAGACCGTCCTGTAGGGTGACATCACGCCGTGTGATCACCTGACGCACGTTTCACGCGGGTTTGCGCTTTCTCAAAGGTGTGTGCATGTGGTAAGCATGCGCAATTTATAGCAAATTGTAGTGTTGGCAGCCACGGGGAAATGTAACTCCTGTGCTGCCAAATAGAAACCTATCACAATACCAGAGGCTGAACAGGTTGATTAAGTTCTGGGCAGGCAAAAAACACTGCAGCTATCTTTGCACCAGTAACTCAATACATGTCAGCAGAGTAACTGGCACATTAGATACCACTATACAAAGGGTCACAGTGAATTGTATACATGCTCAGTAGTTGGAATAGGAAAAGTAAGCCAATTGGCTATTGGCTCAGCAGTTGGTTAGAAAGCTATGTTGAGTCAGAATGAATGGCATGCGGGGTCTTAGACTATTTGGGATCTCTGTATAAAGTGTATATATACACTCCATACTGTGGGAAACAAATAATGCCACACGGAGATCACAGGAGTAGGTCATGCTAACCCAAGATAATGGAGTCAATCAGTAGACACAAAATAGAAAATATAGAGACAATGTTGATAGAAGGATAAGGCAAATTAATCAGGTGGATAGATGTACGGCCCTGAAGTATAGCTAGCCAAGGGAAACAGTAGGGCTAGTGGTAATGGAGTAAAAGAATTGTATAGACAGGAATTATGAAGCAAATGCACAATAGCAGAGCCTAGAGCAAAGACACAGATATTAAACGAAGGGGTTCAAATAAAGGGAGAGAACACAAATTCCTCATTCAATCCCTTCGGGGTGAGGGTACCTAAAGTGTAGGTCCAACGAGATTCTCGTTTGAGGATATCGTTGTCCCAGTCTCCCCCTCTGCTGTGGTTGGAAACAGCTTCAATACCAATAAACTGTAGAACCGTAGCTAGGCCCTGATGGTGATTATGAACGTGATTAGCAATGGGAGTGTCGCGGTGATTATGAATGTCGCCGAGGTGTTCTAAAACTCTGTCGTAGCTGGCGTTTGGTTTTCCCCAATGTATTTCTCATTACAAACGCAAATAATCTGGTATACAACGCCCATGGTTCTACAGTTAATAAATTGTTTTATGGTGAAACTGTGTGTGTCATTCCAGTTATTAAATGTTTTAGTTGGTGTGCATGATGAACAGGCTCTGCAGTTATGACATTTGAAAAAAACAATGGACCTGCTAGCCAACCATGTTCCAGCAGTAGGTCTCTGGTAGTGGCTATGAACCACGAATATGGTCACGGTCACGAATCTGGTCATATGGTCATGGTCACGAATACTAGTAGCTCTTCTACTAACTAGCGTGGCTCTTTCATGAAGTATCTTTCTCAGGTCAACATCCTAACGAGGAACATACCAATATTTGTTCAAGATGTTTGTGATTTCTGACCATTGGTTATTAAACGTGCCGACAAAGCGTATGACCTGTTTCTCATTCGCTGGAATCACCTTGTCGGCCAAAAGTATTTTCCTGTCTGTAGATCTAGCTCTCTGATAGGCCCTTTTAATGGATTTATTACTGTACCCCCTGGCTTGAAATCTGCGCTTCATAGCAGAAGCTTGTATCTCAAAGTCCTCGTGAGATGAACAGTTCCTCCTCAGGCGTAAAAACTGACCTACGGGAATTCCCCTATTTTGATGTTGAGGGTGGTGACTGATTACTAGATCTCCCCAGGGAACCCTAGTAACATCCTTGCATCGCAAGTCCACCGCTACCAACAGCCTCCTCACAGCTGACAGTAACCACCCTCAACATCAAATTAGGGTAGCACCAGAGATGAATTATTGAACAAACAGAGATGTAAAAATAGCAATACCGGTACCAAGGCAAATAAACCATTATTTATCACACAATACAATACCCAAGTTGGTCAAATAAAATATATCATTAAAAAACATTGGGAGATTCTCTCAGGAGATCCCCCATTAAAGAATGTTTACTTAGAGGGTCCCCAATTTGTCTTTAAAAGGGCAAAAACCATTGCAAATTCTGTATCACCCAGTCTCTTTTCTAGCAAAAAGGGAAATACCAGACTGTGGATGGACGTTCACAGAGGTACACAATTAGGAGGCTTTATAATGTGAAATTATAATAGGCTTTATTGTGCCTGTTCCTTTTCATCAGGAAATTATCCAAACACAGGGGGGGGGGGGGGGGGGGGAACAAAGCTTCCATTCACTTGGGAGTATTTCTAGTGAAATCCTATGCAATTAGTTCAAATCTCCCTTAGTCAACCAGTTCTCGCAGCCCAAAAACATATAGCATGAAATAAGCAGATATAAGCAGTCTCTTAAGAATAAAAGTCTTATCTGTTTCTTGGAGGGAAAATCTCACTTCCTGGTTCAGCTTCAGGTGCAGTAGTTTTCCCTGTGTCTTGAATTCAGCTCTGCTGTGCAGAGCTCAAGACCGCTCAGCTCCAGAGATCTGGGTTTCTTTTGGTCAGTCTCTCCTGGGACTCAAGAACCTCTGCTCTGTCTCTCCAAAGGTCAGCTCTCAGTCTGAGACAGGAAGTAACTCCTCCCTAGCTCTAAGGCAGGCTTTTTCTACTACCTGTAATCAGGCAGTTGGTGCTAGTTAATTTGCTACCAGCAGTTAACCACCACACTGCTGGATTAGAGGCACCTTTGTGAACAGGGATAAGTCCCCTGTTACACAGACAATTACCAAAAGGAAGTTTTAGATGCCTGAATTGTATTTCATGTAAACACATGCTATCGAGTTCTACATTCGTTTCGTTTACCACTGGGTGTGAGTTTTTGGTAAGATCTTTCATCAATTGTGATACCACAGTCGTAGTTTATGTTTTAAACTGCGGATGTGGTAAACAATATGTAGGACGCACATCACGTGCTCTAAAGGTGCGAATTAGAGAACACATGAGATTGATAAGAAATGGTGATTTAACTCACCCAGTGGCACAACATTTCACTAACTGTAAATTAGGAAAAATTGAAACGTTTTCATATATGGTAATAGAGCAGGTGCCGCTTCCAGTCAGAGGAGGCAATAGGATGGAATCCTTAGACAAAAGAGAATTGTATTGGATTTTTACTTTGAAAACTAGAATACCTGACGGCCTAAACTCTGATTGGGATCTGGCACCTTATCTACACTAATTGTATAACAGTGCATGTGTTCATAGAAGTATTGACATTTAACTTAATACTTGCAAACAATGTTAAGACCCAAATGCACACTTATATTGTAAAAAATATTTATGAATATACAGATTAAGCTACCATCTGGGACAATGTAATCAAGATGATTGTTCATGGTCGGAACTTTTGAGGATTCACTTAAAGATTTGCTTAATCTCTAGATTCCAAATAACAACAATTTAGGGTTTATTTCAATTAAAAGCCCCTTTTCAACCAGTGTATGTGTTTATTCACATCTGTGTACTCACATTTGTGTATTTTCATGTATTGTCAACAATTGTAAAAACATTTTATTGAATATATTGGTTAACAAAAGGATTCTCTCAATTTTTAATCTTTAGGATATATATACACATATAAATAACACAAGAAATGTTTAATCATTTATAAATTTCAAGATTATAAAATTGATTGATATAATCTAAAAATGGAACCAGGTTTCACTCCCCAAAAATACAGTTCATTACACGTTTTCTAGTTTACCTTATACAGTGGACACCTTAGAGGGTGAGGGTTATTGAGTTTCAACAATTTCAATCCCTTTATAAAAACATCAAAATTTATCCACTGTTCAAGATGAATTCTTTTCTTTTAATGGAGAGTTTCATTGCTTTATGAAATTTCTTTTTTAACAATATAAGTTGTGTTGTGTTTCTCCTATATTGGAAATGATATCTAATGCTGCTATGTCGTTTTTTTATGTCTAGTATATGTTTTTTAACTTTTCCCATTGTTCTTGTTAATACTGTCAATAAAGTTATGAAATTGAAAAGAAACGTGCTGACGTCACTCCGCATGCGTCACTCCGTGGGAGTTCCAGGAAGTGATTTGCGAATGGACGCCAGCACGATGTGAAGGGGTATTTAGAGCAGACTGGTGAGTACAGATATCAGTCACCTTGATAAAGAGCTCCGCTCGAAACGCGTTGGTGGGGGTCCTGTGTACCCCGTAATGTAGCTGTATTTGTATGCTGGCTCCATTAAATATGTTTTTTTAAGGGTCAAACCTCTCCTTGGCTTATTTACTATTTTTGCCTTTCCTGTGCAACGGTGCCTGTTTTTTCTCTGTTCTTCACGTTTATCCTCCAAGAAAAATCGGATGCACACCCCTATCTGGCAGAAGAAGTACATGGGATCACATCCACTCCAAAAAGTGAGTTATTTCTCTATGCAGAGAGTTTTGCATAACTCCAATCTTACACATATGCTGGGACACTTTCTCAATTACAAGTGTGGCCCCTTACTGCAGTGTTTGTGGGGGCCGTAGCCCACTAGTCAGAGTGTATGGAGGAGTGAGTTTCCCATTCATTCCATTAAAAGGGGTCATCATCTCAGGAATAGTTTGTGTAAATGAAATCAATATTCAAATTTATGAAGGTTTTTCTTAGAAGCACCACACATTTTCATTTTTTACAAAACATTTCTAAAACCTGTCGCTTTTTCCTCCGCAATATAACTAAGATACGCCCTTTCCTCTGTTGCTCGACTGCTAAAACTCTGACTCAGGCCCTCATTCTCTCCCGTCTTGATTACTGTAACCTCCTGCTGTCCGGCCTTCCTGCCTCTCACCTGTCTCCCCTACAATCTATCCTATACGCTGCTGCCAGAATCACTCTACTCTTTCCGAGATCTGTCTCAGCATCTCCCCTCATGAAATCCCTCTCCTGGCTTCCGATCAAATCCCGCATCTCACACTCCATTCTTCTCCTCACTTTTAAAGCTTTACACTCTTCTGCCCATCCTTACATCTCAGCCCTAATTTCTCGTTATGCACCATCCAGACACTTGCGTTCTTCTCAAGGATGTCTTCTTTCTACCCCCTTTGTATCTAAAGCCCTCTCCCGCCTTAAACCTTTTTCACTGACTGCCCCACAACTCTGGAATGCCCTTCCCCTCAGTACCCGACTAGCACCCTCTCTATCCACCTTAAGACACACTTGCTTAAAGAAGCATATGAATAGCACTGTGGCTATTCTGAACACATGATACATAAAGCTTGGCCCCCTGCAGACGCACTTACCAGAACTCCCTCCTACTGTCTCTGTACGTTCTCCCTACCTACCAATTAGACTGTAAGCTCCTCGGAGCAGGGACTCCTCTTCCTTAATGTCTAAAGCACTTATTCCCATGATCTGTTATTTATATTATCTGTTATTTGTTTGATTACCACATGTATTACTGCTGTGAAAAGCTATGTACATTAATGGCGCTATATAAAGATATACAATACAATGATAGCTGCAGTGTTTTTTGCCTGCCCAGAACTTAATCAACCTGTACAGCCTCTGGTATTGTGATAGGTTTCTATTTGGCAGCACAGGAGTTACATTTCCCCGTGGCTGCCAACACTGCCATTTGCTATAAATTGCGCATGCTTACCACATGCACACACCTTTGAGAAAGCGCGAACCCGCGCGAAACGTGCGTCAGGTGATCACACGGCGTGATGTCACCCTACAGGACGGTCTCCACTGACATGCGCTCCAGCGACTCCAGCTATACCACGGCTGTCCCGCTATTGCAGTCTCCTGTTCCCCCCACTCCTCTTGGGCAGCATATTGCAGCTACTGATACATTTGAAATCAAGCTAAGTGTATCGTTTCTATAGCCTTTTGTGCAGACATCTGTCACGCTTGTGCGAGCCCACAGACAAGACCTGAC
Source organism: Ascaphus truei (assembly GCF_040206685.1). NCBI lineage: Eukaryota > Metazoa > Chordata > Amphibia > Anura > Ascaphidae > Ascaphus > Ascaphus truei. The sequence goes on from NC_134484.1 coordinate 85,525,677, forward strand.
CCCGGCACTGAGGTGGGAAGGACAGTGCCACACACCCACAGTAGCGAAGGCGGGCCCAGTAGGTGGTTTGTAGCGCTGCTGGGTCTGGGTATGAAGAAAGAGGGTTAATCCAATACTCGCCAGGTTCCAAGGGTAGGAGAGGTACACGTAGTCGTTATCCGTAAGCCTGGGGTAAAGAGCCAGAGAGAATCCAAATGCAAAGCCAGGTCGGTACACGAGAGGTTAATCCATAAGCCAGGGGTAAAGAGCCAGAGAGAATCCAAATGCAAAGCCAGGTCGGTACACGAGAGGTAACTGTAGAAAACAAAGCAAGACAGGGCTGGACAAGCCAGGCACAGACAAGGCTACACAAAGTCTATGTTCAGCAAGGTATGCCAGGAAGAGGCAGTCTTATATAGGAGACAGGAACCAGTAGGGGAGGGAGCGGAGGCGGGGTCTCCGCAGATGCCAGGATAGGCTGCAGGAGACAAGGCTCATAGCAAAGCTTGACACGTAGCTGGGGCTCGTTGCACGCCATCATGCGTGTGCACCGCGCACAGCGGAGGTGCGGCGCGTCCCGAGGGGGCGGAGCTATGCTCAGTGACCGTGCATAGACAGAGCGGGTGCGCGCACGCTCTGTAACTGGAACGGTGATGCGCACATCAGTGGGGGGCAAATCTTCGGCAGCTGCCGCTGCAGTACTATAGATAGGCGAGGAGGGAACGCGCCGCAAGGGACGCACTCCCCGATTCCTCACAGTACACCCCCTTCAGGCGAGAACTCCGGGCGAGCCAAAACAGGATTACTCAGGGATCTGGGTGACATGGAATTGTTCCTGAACCCTCTGGGCATAGTGGAAGATCTGCGGCAAGGCCATTTGTCAGCGAGCGCTTTCTTCAAAAGAAAAAAACAGTGGCACAGCAATCAATAGAAGGTCAGCACCCCTAGGTAGGTGAGGTTTAGAGAACATCAGGTCCAAAGTCTGGGCATCCTTAGAGGTCACAGGGGACACCAAACAGCATCTGGAAAAAAGCACACCAGTGCCCACGGTGAAAGCACAAGAAGCGGGGACTGGCACCACAGGCAAGTCAAGAACGTCCAAAAGGAGCGCTACAGTCTTAGAAGAAAGCACCAAAAAGTCCAGAGAGGGCACATCAAGTACTACACAGGGAGCAATGGGTAGCGAAGTTGACTTGGGAGTGGAAGTCCAAGACTTTATGGCTTCTGGAGATATTGCAGAAGAATCAGTGCAGAATAAATCTGTTTTGTACACAGGGTCCTTTGAAATCAGTACAGACATTTGGTACTGCTGAAAGTTCCATGAGAGACTGTCCAGAGTTCATAGCAGCAGTCATGCAGTCTGTACTGGGTATTTGCAAAACAGCTAGGGCAAGACTAGGTACGTTTAATCCTGAATGGGTATTGGTGAAAGGTCTGCTTGTCACAGAAGTGAGTGTCTGAGAATCCACAGTAGGTATAGGAGATACTATAGAAAACTTTGTGGCAGGAGCGTTAGAAAAAAATCAAAGGGACCTTAGACATTGCAGGTGAGTCGGGGAAACTTGATTTTAAAGCAGGAGTCTTATCATTATCAATAGCACTATCACACACTACAGGAGAGTCAGAGATAAGTGTTTCACACATAGCAGGGAACTCTGAGACAGAGAAATATGACTTAGCAACTGGATCAGCTGCAGCAACAAGAAACTCAGACCTTGCAAAGGAACCAGAGACAGATAAGCTTATCTCTGAAGTGGTTGGTTGGGAATCAGCAAAAGAGGAACCAATTCCAGTGGGAGTCACAGCAGGAGTATTAGTGACAGGCAAGTCACTTACTACATGAGAGTCAGAGGGAGGAAAACATGCTTTCACATCAGGAGCTTTGGAACTTACACTAATTAACTCAGGAACTGCTGGAAAATCCTGGGATGCAGTAACAGGGGGCTGAAAACTTGCAAAGGAATCAGAGACAGAAAGGCTGTTCTCTGAAGTGGTAGATTGGGAAGCAGCAACAGGAGAACAAATTACAACGGGAGTGTCTAAGGAAAAAGGCTTGGAGTCAAAGGGAGAAATCTCAAATGTCTGAGGGGCAGCAGTGATTACACTTGGTACTGCAAAGGGTTTAGAGACAAGTGCACTGGTCTCTGAAATGGGTGTATGAGAGTTTCAGCTAGGTACTGCAACAGGATTACAAAACTTTGACAAGGCTAACCTGAACTCTGAAACTGGATTTTTAGGTGCAGTGGCAGAAAACACAGACATTTCAGAGAGGGTACTCTTTAAAACAGGGGTTTTAACATTTGTGATAGGCATATCACATGCTACTGGGGAGTCAGAGAAAGGGAAGGCTACTATTACATCAGGGTTTTTAACAGTGGTACAGGTTAACACAGGGAGTGCTGGAGAATCATTAGATGCAATAACAGGAATCTGGCACTTTGCAGGGAAAGGAAAAAAAGGAAACTTTGGCTTACAAACTTGATTCTGAGATACAGAAGCAGGGAGCTGAAATCTTGCAGTGGGAGGAGTGAAAGAAAACTTTGAGTTGGAAACCTGATCTGTCAATGCAGGAAAGGAAGGCTGTAAGGAAAGAGATTTAGAGACACAGGCAGGGATTTCAACTTTCTGAGAAACTGGAGGGGTAACACTAGGTGCAGCAAAGGTTTTAGGGACAGGGACGCTGGTCTCAGGAGTGGGAACTTTAGTTAGGGCAGAGCGGTGAAAGCAGTAAATCCCAACAGGCTCGGTAGCTTGAGCTTTAGGAGGAGCATAATATGCAAGTTATGTCTTTAAACCCTGAGGTTGAGTAGTAGCATGGGTTAAAGCAGATCCTGCATGAGGATCAGAAAAAGGAGAGTTTGACTCTGAAACTGGAGGCATAGTAAGTTCATCTATTGGCTATAGGAATGAAACATTGGCTTGAGCAATACAGTAATTTGCAATGGGAGCTTCTCAGAGCTGACTTGCAGGGGTTAACTCAGGCACAGCATTAGAGTCAGGGGAAAGGGAACTTGAGTTTGAAACTGGTGACTTGAAAAATTCCTCCTTTGACTTCTGACATGCAACATTAGCTTGGGGATCCCAAGAAACTCGGGGTGCCCCAAGGGGTCTTTTAGCTGGACGTGAAGCACAGATGGGTTGTCTCATAGCAGGGAGGGAGTCCAGGGATTGCTCCCTCTCTTTCTTGAGCCGGTCAATGGCTTGGGATAATCTTTCAGACATGGCTGGAAATACAACCAGGGGCTGGGTTTTAGACCGGGACTGGCTTAAACCCACCTCAGGGGGGTCAATGTTTGTTGGGCTGAACATACTGTCACACTTGTGCGAGCCCACAGACAAGACCTGACCCCGGCACTGAGGTGGGAAGGACAGTGCCACACACCCACAGTAGCGAAGGCGGGCCCAGTAGGTGGTTTGTAGCGCTGCTGGGTCTGGGTATGAAGAAAGAGGGTTAATCCAATACTCGCCAGCGTCCAAGGGTAGGAGAGGTACACATAGTCGTTATCCGTAAGCCAGGGGTAAAGAGCCAGAGAGAATCCAAATGCAAAGCCAGGTCGGTACACGAGAGGTTAATCTTTAAGCCAGGGGTCACGAGCCAGAGAGAATCCAAATGCAAAGCCAGGTCGGTACACGAGGGGTAACTGTAGAAATCAAAGCAGGACTGGGCTGGACAAGCCAGGCACACACAAGGCTACACAAAGTCTATGTTCAGCAAGGTATGCCAGGAAGAGGCAGTCTTATATAGGAGACAGGAACCAGTAGGGGAGGGAGCGGAGGCGGGGCCTCTGCAGATGCCAGGATAGGCTGCAGGAGACAAGGCTCATAGCAAAGCTTGACACGTAGCTGGGGCTCGTTGCACGCCGTCATGCGTGTGCACCGCGCACAGCGGAGGTGTGGCGCGTCCCGAGGGGACGGAGCTATGCTCAGTGACCGTGCATAGACAGAGCGGGTGCGCGCACGCTCTGTAACAGGAACGGTGATGCGCACATCAGCGGGGGGCGAATCTTCGGCAGCTGCCGCTGCAGTACTATAGATAGGCGAGGAGGGAACGCGCCGCAAGGGACGCACTCCCCGATTCCTCACAACATCATGCTATTTTGCCCTGAGGGGGGATACTTACGATATTAAGTGTCTCTATGTTTGCAAGTTTTACACTATGTGGTTGCTACATATTGAGACCCTGTGTATATATGTGTGTGATGCGGTAGTGTTTTGACTTTAACTGCTGTACCATGAGTCTAACTCTGACTAATCAGCATATACACTTTCTATGAGACTCATACTCAGTGGTTTTGTTATATGGAGGACACTAGCTATCCCCTTGATATATGTGATTATCTCATGCATTGCTTTAAATATAAAAGCTAATGTTTTTATATAGTTTTCTGTTCACGAGGCTATAACTTGATACGGTCGGTGAACCGTGCCTCAGGGCATTACATATGCACATTTTGTGCTAGCCCTTTACAGGACTATATATATTTTTGCTAGGTGTTATTCCATTTCAGCATGTTAATCATATATACTAATTTGACTGTGTTTGTAGTGTGATATTCACGCTGTTTTCTTGGATCTGCATCATCACAATAGGTTTGACAGGCTAATTAATATAGTCAGCCTGATTTGGTACTGCACTTTATTGCCAGGGTATTTATTTCCTCCAGATTTAGCATCAGCAGCCTTATTTCATTAGAGACTGGTGATTTTTTAGACATCAGTGCATCCTCACCATGGGATAGCACTTTGTTCTGCAGGAATTTCACAATGTATACCGTGGCATTTTAGCCAATGTGATTGGATGCAGTGATCCTTTCAGCTACCTTCCGTATTTAATTTTGTAGGAAGACTGTTTGGTATGTCATTAGGGGGTGGCCCTGGATTTTTGTACCACACCCCTCTATACAACAACTATTTTATCATTGATTAAAAGGATTTTAATATATTCTATTATTACATATTGATCTATCCGAGTGCATTCAAGGGGGAATCTTTTGTTTGTTTGTTTTCATTATCCCTTGTCCCCTTTTGCCCCTGTGTATGATACGCACTATTAATTTATTACCTTTTCTACTTTAGCTGATGCGGGAGCCTTCCTACCCCCTCCCTTTCCCCCCTCTCCTCCCCCTCCCCTCCCTTCCCCTCCCCTCCCTTCCCCCCCTCTCCTCCCCCTCCCCTCCCTTCCCCCCCTCTCCTCCCCCTCCCCTCCCTTCCCCCCCTCTCCTCCCCCTCCCCTCCCTTCCCCCCTCTCCTCCCTCTCCCCTGGTTTTCAAGTGTTTTGCATACAGTTATTTCAGGCGCCGATTGTCCTGTGTTAAAATTATCATCACATACTTACGAGAGAATATTTAGCTGGAAACTGTGAGTGGACATAATTATCTTTATGGATTTATGGATACAATTACTTTAATATTTGGTCCCTCCCTGTTGGGCTTTTGCGTTTTTAAAGTGTTTGTCTTTTTAAATGATCCAAAAAAAATTCTCTTTTTTAATATTGTTTCCTCCTTTAATTCGTAAAGCTTAAATATATCAGCATCCTTATTGAAATGGTAGCCGATGAGTTTTAACCCATTGTTTCTATATCTTTTACCAGAGCCTGCCAGAGTCTGCCCTTTATCCCTGTCTGCTCATGGTGGATGTTGAAGCTCCAGAAATCCGAGGACACACTTGGATCTGTTGCATTTAGACTGGCATGCAAACAATTTGTTGGGATGTGTTGTGACTGGTAATCAGGGCCAGTCCAAGGTACAAGAGGAATAAGATCAAATAATGTGATTCAGTAGGCGCTCCTAGGCACAAAGGAGAGAGGAGAGGAGAGAGGAGAGAGAGACAGAGAGAGAGAGAGAGACAGAGACAGAGAGAGACAGAGAGTGTGTGAGAGTGAGAGTGTGTGTTGCCAGGCGGCTTCTCCAAAAATTCTGGACACAATAGTGAAAGATGTGATGCCCTCAATACACACCCTTCACACCACCCTCTGCTCCATGCTATTTCCGCCTCTCTTTGGCCCCATCCCCAGGCTCCTGAGACTTCCTGCTGATTGCCTGCATTACCAAGCAGCAGCCAATCAGGATGGAGGAAGCTGCCCAGTCCCCTAGCAACAGTCCTGCTCGCTCCTCGCTCAGAGAAATCTCGCGACCCCCAATCCGGTCGGGTCACTATGTCTTGAGAGGTAACACCGTACACATACATGTCAAATATTACCTCCAATTTTTTACTAGACAGAGTATTCAAATACAGTCCAGGTTCAATATTGGACACTGGGCAACCCTCAGAGAGAGGGGGGGAAGAGACAGAGAGACAGATAAAGAGGAAAAGAGAAGGGGAGAGAGAGGATAGCGAGAGGAGAGACAGAGGGGAGATAAAGAGAGAGGGGAGATGGCGAGAGGAGAGAGAGGGAAGAAAGCGAGAGGGGAGATGGCGAGAGGAGAGAGGGGAGTGGGGAGAGTGCAGAGGGGAGAGAGAGAAGAAAGTAGTGAGCTGTGATTTTTGTGTTGGTGAATGAATAATGTTTATTAGTGCTGTGATGTTGCTGTGCTATTTGTGAGTGTCAGAATGCCTACTGGAACTCTTTCAGCCTCCTTATTCATTCTTTTCCACTTTGCTAAAGAGAAGAAAAGGTTTTAGTGTAGTGTTTTAATAATAACAATATTTCATATAGCACTTTTCTCCCAATGGGATTCAAAGCGCTTCACAATTACAGTCTAGTGCGCGGTGTGCAGATTTTTACACACATAGTTCACAATCTATGCTTGAGATTAAAGTGACTTGCCCAACATCACAATGAGCTCACAATGGGAATTAAACCAGGTTCCCCACCTCAAAGAGTATAATTGTTTACCTACACTGGCGACACACTTTATTCGAGCACGGCTAGTCCCGCGAATTCGGGTATACTCGGGTGTATTCAGGTTTCTGATATTTTTCAGCCAGAGTGCATTGCGTTATTTTCCGGCAGGAATTTAAGCTTTTTATTCCGGCTGGTTACAATACTGCAATGCCGTCAAAATACACATGGTGGCGCTTGCGAGCTATTCTCTGTGAAGCCGTCCCCTATAATGAATTGTAATGCAGTATATATATATATATATATATATATATATATATATATACTGTATAACAACAACCCCTGTAAGCCCTAACATACAGTACTGTACTGTACTGTATATGCACATACATAAATGATACTACAGTACTGTATGGGCGGCGGGGGCGAGATGTGTTTGCAGCAGAGAGAGATCCGCTGCTCTCTCTCTGCGCAAACATCCACACATTAAAAATTATTTGAAATACATTTTTATTGATAGTGTAGATGTGCAGGGGGTCTCCGGAGCTGAACCGCGGTGGTTTTAGGTCTGGGGACCCCGTGCCCCCCGAGATACAGGCCCCTTTAGGGGGTGCCGGTATCCAGCTCTGCGTTAAAAGCCCCGATCACGTGACCGCGGCCTGTAAACCAAGCAGAGCAGAGGGATACCGGCACCCCCTAAAGGGGCCTGTATCTCGGGGGGCACGGGGTCCCCAGACCTGAAACCTGTGCGCTTCTGCTCTGGAGACCCCCTGCACATGTACACTATCAATAAAACACATACAATATACAGTATAAATAAACACTCGTTCTTTACCTTAGCGTCTATGCGCTATGGTAAAGAAGCATCATTTCTGTATTTTAATAATATTGTACAGTGAGCAGGGGGTTCCCTGAGCCAGAAATTAATGCTCAGGGAACCCCCCTGCTCCTGATCAATATTATTAAAAATACGGAAAATGCTGCGTCATTACCATAGCGGATAGCCGCTAAGGCAATGAAGGGGTTAACCCACCGTGCCCGCTTTATTGTGTGTAGTGGGGATGGGTGAGGGGGGTATTTGGCCCTTGGTGTGAGTTTAGGACTTGCGGGAGGGGGGGGGGTTGCGGGTGCACTTAACCCCTTCACGATCGTAGCAGTTAATACCGCTACGGTCATGAAGGGGTTAAGCCCTCCCGCTACCCCACCCCCCCCCCCCCCCGCAAGCCCTCCCCAACCATCGTTGGGGCGAATACCCCATTCACCCACCCTCCCGCTACCCACAATAAAAAAATACACACACACAGCAGCCGCCAAAAAATAAATAAATAAATGACAATAAATACATTGGAAATACATTTTTATTGATAGTGTAGATGTGCAGGGGGTCTCCGGAGCTGAACCGCGGTGGTTTTAGGTCTGGGGACCCCGTGCCCCCCGAGATACAGGCCCCTTTAGGGGGTGCCGGTAGCCCTCTGCTTGGTTTAAAGGTCCCGATCACGTGATCGCGGCCTGTAAACCAAGCAGAGCAGAGGGATACCGGCACCCCCTAAAGGGGCCTGTATCTCGGGGGGCACGGGGTCCCCAGACCTAAAACCACCGCGGTTCAGCTCCGGAGACCCCCTGCACATGTACACTATCAATAAAAATGTATTTCAAATGTATTTATTGTCATTTATTTATTTATTTATTTATATTTATTTATTAATTGTGCTGCTGCTGCTGCAAGTCGTAAACTCACACCAAGGGCCAAACACCCCCCTCAACCCCAATAAAAAAAATTCACGCACAGCAGCCCCACAATTAATAAATAAATCTAAATAAATAAATAAATAAAATCTATGTAAAACCCCCTCCCCCTATTCTCGCTTTTAAAACGCCCTGCCTTCTCTCTAATCTATGTAAAAAAAACCTCCCCCTATCCCCCTATCCCCCTATTGTGTGTGTGCGTTAAGCTTCCCTGCAAGCTATGTAAAAAAAACCTCCCCCTATTGTGTGTGTGTTTAAATCTGTCTGGCCTGTGTTTCTGAGTGCTGAGTGCTCTGCGTTTAAAGGTCCTGATCACGTGATCGCGGCCTGTAAACCAAGCAGAGCAGAGGGATACCGGCACCCCCTAAAGGGGCCTGTATCTCGGGGGGCACGGGGTCCCCAGACCTGAAACCTGTGCGCTTCAGCTCCGGAGACCCCCTGCACATGTACACTATCAATAAAAATGTATTTCAAATGTATTTATTGTCATTTATTTATTTATTTATTTATATTTATTTATTAATTGTGCTGCTGCTGCTGCAAGTCGTAAACTCACACCAAGGGCCAAACACCCCCCTCACCCCCAATAAAAAAAATTCACGCACAGCAGCCCCACAATTAATAAATAAATCTAAATAAATAAATAAATAAAATCTATGTAAAACCCCCTCCCCCTATTCTCGCTTTTAAAACGCCCTGCCTTCTCTCTAATCTATGTAAAAAAAACCTCCCCCTATCCCCCTATCCCCCTATTGTGTGTGTGCGTTAAGCTTCCCTGCAAGCTATGTAAAAAAAACCTCCCCCTATTGTGTGTGTGTTTAAATCTGTCTGGCCTGTGTTTCTGAGTGCTGAGTGCTCTGCGTTTAACCAAGCAGAGCAGAGGGATACCGGCACCCCCTAAAGGGGCCTGTATCTCGGGGGGCACGGGGTCCCCAGACCTAAAACCACCGCGGTTCAGCTCCGGAGACCCCCTGCACATGTACACTATCAATAAAAATGTATTTCAAATGTATTTATTGTCATTTATTTATTTATTTATTTATATTTATTTATTAATTGTGCTGCTGCTGCTGCAAGTCGTAAACTCACACCAAGGGCCAAACACCCCCCTCACCCCCAATAAAAAAAATTCACGCACAGCAGCCCCACAATTAATAAATAAATCTAAATAAATAAATAAATAAAGACATGAAGAGAAATAAATATATACTGTACAGTATATACACTGTATATATATATATATATATATATATATATATATATATATATATATATATATATATATACAGTATACATATATACACTGTGTATATATACTGTATATATATATATATATATATATATATATATATATATATATATATATATATACATACTGTATGTGAGTGAAAAGAGAAAAAAGTAACCCGTATGGGAGCACTCAGGTATGCAATTGATATATTTGTTTATTTATTTGACACAGTGCAAAAAGGGATGAATAAACAGTACATGATTTAAAAACACTTAAAAAAGAGGCATGGACCCTTAAACACTAATGAACAGCACTAGGGAACGACACACACTGTCAACCCTAAACATGAAAAGGATAGTGACTCAAAAAACACTAGGGAGAATCAAAGTGAATCACAATACAGTAGGTTACTGGGTTTAAAGGCACCTACAGTATACAACGCTAAGGATAATGCACACTACAATACCAAAAAGTATTTTAACCAAGCAAGTAAACCAAAATCAATATATACTGTAAGTAACAACCAGAAAAGACAATTTAAAACCAAACTAACCCTTACAATACCAAGGATTACATCTATCTAATTGTAAAAAACCTTATACAGTACATTATACACAGCATTGTTTAAAAACCCCTTCCCCCCTAATGTTTGTGTTAAGCAGATTACACTGAAGGGAGAGAGATATAAAGGCCTAAAGCCCCTTCCCCCCCTAATGTTTCTGTTAAGTAGATTACACTGAAGGGAGAGAGATATAAAGGCCTAAAGCCCCTTCCCCCCTAATGTTTGTGTTAAGCAGATTACACTGAAGGGAGAGAGATATAAAGGCCTAAAGCCCCTTCCCCCCCTAATGTTTCTGTTAAGTAGATTACACTGAAGGGAGAGAGATATAAAGGCCTAAAGCCCCTTCCCCCCTAATGTTTGTGTTAAGCAGATTACACTGAAGGGAGAGAGATATAAAGGCCTAAAGCCCCTTCCCCCCCTAATGTTTCTGTTAAGTAGATTACACTGAAGGGAGAGAGATATAAAGGCCTAAAGCCTTACCTGCATTGGTAAACCCTCCCTGCATTGGTAAACCCTCCCTGCATTGATGTCGTGTAGTGTACAGTACAGTATGTAAATGTGGGGAGGAGGGGGGCCCAATGTGCATAATGTACTGTGAGGTCTAACCACCCTCACCCCCTACCCACATACTGTACCGTTACCCCCCCCCCCCCCCCCCATCCTGGCCATGGCCCCTCACGCACAGCAGCTCCACAATTAATAAATAAATCTAAATAAATACAGTACATGAAGAGAAATAAATATATACTTTATATATAAATGTGAGTTTATAACTAAAATAAAGAATATTATTTCTAGGGGCCCTAGAACAGAAGTTCCCACGCCAATTTCGCGCTCATTGCTCTTTTTTTTGCTCTTTTTTTACAATGTTGCTGGTCTTGCGGCTTTGCAGTATGCAAGCAAAAAGCGCAGTGTATGAAGTCTGGGTGAGCGCTTTCCACATTTGATGCCTACGGCACCTTCCCATTTCTACACACTTCAATACCTGCACAGTTGGTAGCGCTTTCCATCCCAGCTACCATTCTGGATTTTCACCTCTCACAGGCCATTCTTGCCCGAGTCTGTCCTATCAGACAGGGGCATTAACCTGTATCCACACCACCTGGACAATTTCTCTCTGTCAGAGACTTGTGCTATTTATTTTATATATTTTTGTGTAATTATTCATGCAAATTTATGCTCATTTCATATGTGGTTTTCAACATAAAGTGGCTGCTGGGCCTGATCCTAACTCATACAGTATACAGTAGCGCTTCCCTGTTTGTTAGTTTATTGCAAGCAAAAAGCAGTTTGTAGTACTGAGTGTGAGATAAATTACTGTATTTATCAGTGTTGTTCAAAGAGAGTTGATCAGAAGGATTCCCCTTATATACAGTACGTAGAATTAATAAAATTGTATTATTTTCCGATATCCGCAGTGATTCTGGTCAACCTGACAGATTTTTAGTAATACAGTATACTGTACTGCAAGACCATGTGTTGTCTACCTTTTACTACAGTATACTGTACTGTATGAATGACAATAGAGTGCTGTATACTTTATAAGGGGAATCCTTCTGATCAATTCTCTTTGATCAATACTGATAAATACAGTATCATATTTATACCCCTTTAGCACCTGTCGTTCCATCCTATGCACCCATTTACTGTACAATGGTGATTGCGGTCGTATTCACGTACTTTATGTGAGATAAATTAACCAGTTCTTTTATTGCTGAAGTCGCCACAAAATACTTTTATTTACAAATACAGTACAATACAATGGTGAAACATTTCAAGTTAACAGCAATTCAAAACATCAACACACAATAATACATACTTTACAGTACTGTATACTGTACTAGTATATTTGGGCCTTGTCTTTGGGGGTTTATTAATGCAATTATTAGGGTGACCTGGCGTTGGAAATACTGACACAGTACAATCCTACAGTACAGCTACACCACCCACCCCCTCCCTTAGAGTTTTTAATCCCTCCCTGGCCAAGCATCAATCGTCTGGCTAATCCAATCCAAGCCATTGTTTTGTTAAACTGGCCCTGGGCTGTTCAGAACAGCCACTGCTTCTAAATTACTGAAAATATACAGGATAAATATACAGTGATGTGAAATAATCCTTTCTGTGTGTCTGAGAGTGTTGAAAGTCACCAGGTCCTCATCTAGTAGAGTACATTCTCGAATACCTTTAGAATAAAAATACAGTATATATAAATATACAGTATAAATATTGCACAGTATACTGTAATGTTAAATAACCCATCCTGTTCTTTTTCCCTTCATACTGTAACAGTATCCTCATTGTGTCTGCGGTACAGTAGTTCATTGAGAGAGGAGAGGTTTTGTGTACATCATTACTGCTGTTTATATACTGTACATTTGACTGCACAAGCAGATTTGACGAACACAAGGCCCCCCCTCCCCTCTGGTGCACCCTTTTTCCTGGAACGACAAGAAAACAAAAACTTTGTTCAGTTACTGTACTGTACTGTATGTGCGTACTGTATTATGGTAGACCTACTGTACAGTAGGTGGCTGGTGCAGCTTTCTCTGGAAAGAAAAAATGGAGCAGTTAGTAGGCAGTTACTGTAGTATGTCAAACTAGTCTACTGTACTGTATACTGGAACTACTGTAAACTCTGACTATTGGGAAAGCTAAAATCTGTGCCATACTTACCTGTATCATAGTGTACCTACTGTACAATACTACAGCACTGTACTACTTTCCTGATGCTTGTCCATTGCGCGCGATGACAATGGGCAACACAGTGGCAATATGGTCTATATATTTATTGCATCGTTCCTCGGTGAGTACATCGTTCCAAAAACTCATTATGGCTGTATACAACTCGTCCTTCTTGGAGGGTTTCGCCACTTTACGGATGTGGTCCTTCAGCTGATGCCAGACCATTTCGATCGGATTGAAGTCTGGTGATCTGTGATTGGAAAGAAAGGACAATTAGTTTAAGAGATACAGTACACAGTAAAAACAGTGGGGAACATATAAATGGGACACGGTCTACTACACTTACTCCGCTGGCGTCTTCACCCAGTTGATGCCGCGCTCAAGGATATGCGCCGTCGACGCGGTGTGCTTGGGATCATTGTCCTGGTAAAAGCGATGACCATTGGGAAAGTCTTGTGTGATGTATCGCACTATCACGGGCACAATGTTGTCTTGGAAGAAATCTTTATTCATGATTCCTATAGCAAGAAAAGAAAAGTGCTCAATAGTACAGTACAGTGCATACGGTAAGGCAACACTAGTCAAGTACAGTGCATTAGGCGGCATTATATTTGAGAAATTGTACCTTCAAAGACGACAATGCATCCCGGTCCACGCCTAGAGATGGCACCCCACACATGCAGCTTCACAGGGTGTTTTGGCCGTGGCTTCAAAGTTATGCGGCCTTTTTTGTGGAACGCAAATCTTGCAAATCTCTCCAGCGACACAGTAGACTCATCAGTGAAGATGCAATCCTGGAAAGTCTCACCGCTGTCGATCCATGCCTGGGCCTGGAGCACTCTTTTGATTTTGTTTGCGTCCCGTATCATGGGGTACGCTCTGTAATGACAATGAATAAAAAATGTTAGCGTCACAGCGCAGTACAGTTTGCAAAACAACATTTTTACTTTACAGTACAGTACCTCCTGTACTGTCCACTACTAACCTCACACGTCCATATTTCCATCCAATTCTGCGTCTCATCTTCTTTATGCTGCTCTCGGATACAGTCAGATTGTGGTTTTCCTGAAGAGTGTTTTTAACCCTTAATGCGCTCCTCTCATCATTCTCCTCACTTATTCTGTCCACCAGAAGAGTAGTCTCCCTACAATGCAAAGAAATTATATTGTGTTATTAATATGCAGCAATATAAAATGTATACTGTATACTGTACATGTAATGTTGTAATATACAGTAAATATAAATATACAAAAAATGTATACTGCTGTACTATAAATATAAATAGACAAAATATACAGTATACAGTACTGTTGTAATATAAATATACTATATAAATATTCCGTTGTCAGATGAATTGCAATATACCAAAAGTGTATACTGCTGCACAAAAAATATAAATTGACCACACATACAGTACACTACAGTATATACTGTTGTAATATAATAAATATACTATATAAATACGGTATACTGTTGTTATATCATAATAAATACACATCATATACTGTATATTCCGTTGTCAGATGAATTGCAATATACCAAAAGTGTATACTGCTGCACAAAAAATATAAATTGACCACACATACAGTACACTACAGTATATACTGTTGTAATATAATAAATATACTATATAAATACGGTATACTGTTGTTATATCATAATAAATACACATCATATACTGTATATTCCGTTGTCAGATGAATTGCAATATACCAAAAGTGTATACTGCTGCACAAAAAATATAAATTGACCACACATACAGTACACTACAGTATATACTGTTGTAATATAATAAATATACTATATAAATACGGTATACTGTTGTTATATCATAATAAATACACATCATATACTGTATATTCCGTTGTCAGATGAATTGCAATATACCAAAAGTGTATACTGCTGCACAAAAAATATAAATTGACCACACATACAGTACACTACAGTATATACTGTTGTAATATAATAAATATACTATATAAATACGGTATACTGTAGATGTACACTACAGTTTTCTATATTTTTTTTGGTTAAGTTTTATAAATACAGTATACTTACGCATTTGTTACCCTTGGTGCCTTTTTGCGGTCTCTGTTTTTTCCTTGTGCATGATAGCACACAGTGCTTGATGGCACAACGAGGCCAGAAGCAGTTAACCAGCGCTGGATATCTGCAATTCGTTGTCCGCTCGTGTACATCTCCTTCATTCTCATGCTGAGATCCTTTGAAATCTTCTTAACAGGCATTGCTGCGAGTACTGTAGAAAGAAATACAAACACAAGAATGTGTATTCGATGTTTAGTCGATGTGTATTCAATGTGCAGTGAATCCACAAAATGGATGGTGTATTTATATGTTAATGACTCACATAACAGACCACCCACTTTCAACACCTGTACCTGGCCACCATGCATAAAAGGTTGTACACGTTGCATAGCCCACCACTTGCTGATCTTTATCTGAGGCATTGTCCAGATACTGCATTGTGTCTCCCGCTTACATGGAGCATCCCCGGTTCTATGGACGAAAGAATCATCTCACCTCTGCTGTGCCTGCCACACTGAAAAAAAGAAAGGCAGTTACCGTTCCCAAGCCAAAGGCAAAGCGACAGGCTAAGGCCAACAAAGAAAACCTTCTGCTGACCCCAAAGGCTAAGGCTTTTAAAACACGTCAGCCTTATTATGTGAAGAAGAAATACGGTACTGTGCTCGGTTCGCAAGACGCATGGCAGCCAACTCACCGAATCCGCAGACCACTTGCTCCCATAAACTTCGACGACTCTGCTGTAGCTGTCCCGGAAATCTTCAGCCCGGCTTCTCCACCCCCATCTTCTCCGGTTCCATCTGAAGATGCTGCTGCCTCTGAAATCAACGGGTCACTGTCTCCTTTGCTCTTGGACGACTCTGCTTCTCTCCCGGAAATCCAGCGGTCACCTTCTCCATCCCTCTTCCACCACGCTGCAGCTTCTCCTGTACCGGGCATCCCCAGGTCACCTCTTCCACTCTCCATCGATGCCGCTTCTCTCCAGGGAACCCCCATCTCATCCTCCGTTGCACCCATCCCCCCAGATCTCCAGATGCCATGCACAAGCAGCTCGTTGGACCGGATCCTGAATGGGCTAAGTGTGGATCTCCCCGGGAATTCTAGTGTGCTGGCAAAGCTAGATCTGCTTCTGGAGTCGGTGCTACATATGGAGCAACGGCTGGATCAACGGATGCTACATATGGAGCAACGGATGGATCAACGGATGGACAAGATAGAGGCAGACATAGCGGGCATACATTATTTGCTCGGTGTTAATGCCCCTGTTTCCCCGACGCTGGAGCAGGGGGGTGACATGGATGTGATGCATGGTACCTTCGACCCCCTTCCATCACCAAGCACACACCCTCCACCAGAAGATACAGTGTACTATGCTATTGAGGAGGACATGACAACCCCATCTAGACCACGCCAGGAGACAACCCGGCGACCACTACCGGAGGAAAGCTTCCTCCCAGACACCCTACCATTGCCCATCGCCTCAAGTACACCCGCTCCCAAAAGACTTCCTACACCCGCTCGCATACAAACAGTGCCCGACATCTCCCTGTGCGATCTGACACCGGTGCTGAGGGAGAAGTATAGGGTGAGGAGTGCTGGTATACCACACAAGTATGCCTTGATCATATTTAAACACCATGTTCCCTACACATTGTACTGCGAGTGGGTGTTCAAAGTGAACTATGATGGGAATCGCCAAAAAAATGCCCTTCCTGCCAATTTAAGGAAAAAGATTGTGGAAGAAATGCAGCGCTATTACCCTGTTACAGATCCTGTAATGAGAGGCGTTAGAGACTGCATTAATGGCGTTTTGCGCCATGCAAGGCATCGGCCATGGCTGGAAAATGGGGAGGACTTTCAGTGAGACCATACTGTAATGTTGTGCTGTACTGTACAGTACATGTTTTACCCTATAGTACCTGCTGTACTTAAACAAAGGATACTGAATGTTGTTGTGTGTTGCACGGTTTTTGTACTGTATTTGTAAATAAAAGTTTTTAGTGGCGACTTCAGCAATAAAAGAACTGGTTACTTTATCTCACACACAGTACTACAAACTGCTTTTTGCTGCCAGACTGCAAACCCGCAAGACCAGCAACATTGTAACAAAAGAGCAATGAGCGCGCAATTGGCGTGGGAACTTCTGTTCTAAGGCCCCTATAAATAATATTCTTTATTTTATTTATAAACTCACATTTATAAACCCCGTCACCCACCCCCGCTAAACACAATAAAAAATAATCACACACAGCAGCCGCCAAAAAATAAATAAATAAATGACAATAAATACATTGGAAATACATTTTTATTGATAGTGTAGATGTGCAGGGGGTCTCTGGAGCTGAACCGCACAGGTTTTAGGTCTGGGGACCCCGTGCCCCCCGAGATACAGGCCCCTTTAGGGGGTGCCGGTAGCCCTCTGCTTGGTTTAAAGGTCCGATCACGTGATCGCGGCCTGTAAACCAAGCAGAGCAGAGGGATACCGGCACCCCCTAAAGGGGCCTGTATCTCGGGGGGCACGGGGTCCCCAGACCTGAAACCTGTGCGCTTCAGCTCCGGAGAACATCTACACTGTGAATAAAACACACACATCATTAAAGAATCATTCTTTAGCTTAGCGGCTATGCGCTATGGTAAAGAAGCAGCATTTCTGTCTTTTTAATAATATTGTAGAGTGAGCAGGGGGTTCCCTGAGACAGAAATCTAATCTCAGGGGACCCCCTGCTCCTGCACAATATTATTAAAAGTTCAGAAACGAGGCTTCATTAGCATAGCGTATAGCCGCTAAGGTAATGAAGGGGTTAACGCATAATAACCAATAAATACATTCAATACACTACCCACTACCCATGGCAACCTCCGCTGCTGTACAGTAAAACAGAGAAAAAAAATAACACTTTCAAAGTAATGTCCCCTAACCCCTTAATCACCATAGCGGTTATTAACCGCTACAGTCATGAAGGGGTTAACCCGCCCTCACCCACCACTTGGGACGCCTACTGTACATACCCTCCCACTCTAACCCCCCACCCCGTGAGGCCTAACCACCCTCAACCCTCACCCACTAACTACCCACAAGGGAGGCCTACCCACATACCGTTGGGGAAACACCCCACCCCCACCCCAGTACCCACAATAAAAACAGTACAATCACCCACAATAAACAGCATTCTATTTATTAAATACATTACCCACCCCCTGTGCCCCCCCCCCCCCCATAAATACAAGATTTATTCTTTTACATTCAGGGTCCATAACGCAGCCCCACGCTAGTCCCCGGTGGGCTGGCAGGGCACCTGGACAGACCTACAGTTTACCAGCAGCATTCCACAGGTTCTGGAGGCCTGCTGGTGGATCCTGCCAGCACCATGGCGCCCAGGTGGTCTCCTTGGGTCACCGTGAGCCTCAATTGGGTCCACACGGTAGGCCCAAGGATGTCTGGGAGCCCCGGGTCAAACCCACAGGTGTCTGCGGGGCCTCGGGTGGTTCCCATGGGGGTCTGGGGAACTCACGGGTGCTCACTACGGGTCCGCGGTGCCCCCACAGAAGTGGGACCACACATCATCATCCCCGCACCTACGGCTCGGAGGTGCCCCCACAGAAGTGGGACCACACATCGTCATGCCCGCAGACTACGGGTCCGCGGTGCCCCCACAGAAGTGGGACCACACATCATCATCCCCGCATGTGTCACCCGTGGAACCACCAGCCTGCTACCCTTTAGGATACCCGAGGATTCCCCGCGGGTGGTCTCCAGAGGTCCCACGCAAAACCACGGAAGTAACCCTGAATGTAAAAAAAATAAACCTGGCCAATACATTCAATACATACAGTACACCCTCCCCCCCAACACCTACAGTACAATAATGTGCAAAATAACTATTATCCAGATATGGATAATAGATTAATTGCCCATTATTAAAAACATTAACTAGCATATACAAATAAATAAAGTACTACTGACCTCATCAATACGAAGTGTCCGATGCCAGCGCCTTCCTTCTCTTGCCCACACAAAACATAGCCAAAACCAAGCCAATACATTGCAATTACATTCAGATATCAATTAACCCCTTAAACACCTTATCGGATAATAACCGCAAAGGTAATTAAGGGGTTAAGCCACACAGGCACGATACCCACCCTTCACCCATGAATTTGTACTGTGGCTTCATCATGCAACTATATATATATATACTGTATATATATACATACAGAGAGACAGAGAGAAAGAGAGAGAGAGAGATATATACAGTATATATATATACACACGTTATATACACACCCATGATAAACCAAATATACAGTACAAATAAATGTAGAAGGGTTATCAAAACCATACTGTTCTACAACCAAACACTTCTCCATACAGATACTACATTAAAATCAATTTCCTTTAAAAATCCTAACTGATCTCACAATCTACTGTACTGTATATGATCACAAACCAATGAAAAAAAAGTCACATTCCAAAATGCATAAAATCTATGCACCATACTGTATACATTCTGCAAATTAATCAAACGTAAACAAAAATCAGTTAGCAATCATTATTTACACCCCTAAACATTTCACACTCAATCAAGAACAATGAGACCATTAACAGATTCACGCCTAGAGCAGAACAATTAAGCCTTTGAAAAAATATAAGTACCGACAAAAATACAACCTTTACAGTACAGTACAACCAAGGCTATCTATCCCTGACCTTCCTCAAACACACAATACAATACCAAGGAATAATACATCTATCTAATTTTAAAATACTTTAAACTCACAAAATAATTAAAAACACATCTAATCCAGCTTTTAAAACATCATCATTTCTTACCCTGAATGTATACTGTACTGTATATCTCTCTAGACATATATATTGTACATACATACATACAGTGGCAAGAAATGATATACCACAAAAAAATAAAAATACACAGGTTAAAAAACCTTTTGAAAAAATTAACAAGTTAAATAAAATACATTTCTTTACTGTAGTTCACTTACCATTACTTGCCCCCACCGACTCCCGTTGCCCAGCTTACTCACGAACCAATCCACGATCAGGAACCCATAAAATAATAAACCATTGAAAATAATAAACATTAAACTAAAAATCCAAACCAATCCACGGGTCTTCTACTTGTAATACACCTTCATCTGTATTCTTCTTTCTTCTATCTCCTTCCGGGCGGGGCAGGGCGTGGTCTTCTTTCCATCATCGGCCACGCCCTTGTCTTTTTCCTTCTCCGGAGGTCCTTCCTCCGCGGCGTCTGGCTGCAAAATGAGACGACATAGGCTTTTAAAGGCCTATGACGTCACATTTTGCGTCATGGTTCCCACGGTCCTGATTGGACCGTGAAAACCATGTGTGTTGGCCGATAATAAAAAAATGATGACGTCACTTAAAGGGAATGAAAGCACAGCCAATCAGAATGGCTTTGCTTCAATTGCCTTTAAGATGACGTCATGAAAAGGCACATGGCCGTGCACACATGGTACTAGAGCCAATCAGAGCGTGGGAACTTTATGCCTACTCTGATTGGCTCTGGTATACCATGTGTCAGGGGCTTGGGGGAGAAAGGATGTGACGTCAATAAGGATAAAGTTCCCACGCTCTGATTGGCTACCGTACCACGTGACAGGTTTTCATTGACGTCACATCCTTTCTCCCCCAAGCCCCTGACACATGGTATACCAGAGCCAATCAGAGTAGGCATAAAGTTCCCACGCTCTGATTGGCTCTAGTACCATGTGTGCACGGCCATGTGCCTTTTCATGACGTCATCTTAAAGGCAATTGAAGCAAAGCCATTCTGATTGGCTGTGCTTTCATTCCCTTTAAGTGACGTCATCATTTTTTTATTATCGGCCAACACACATGGTTTTCACGGTCCAATCAGGACCGTGGGAACCATGACGCAAAATGTGACGTCATAGGCCTTTAAAAGCCTATGTCGTCTCATTTTGCAGCCAGACGCCGCGGAGGAAGGACCTCCGGAGAAGGAAAAAGACAAGGGCGTGGCCGATGATGGAAAGAAGACCACGCCCTGCCCCGCCCGGAAGGAGATAGAAGAAAGAAGAATACAGATGAAGGTGTATTACAAGTAGAAGACCCGTGGATTGGTTTGGATTTTTAGTTTAATGTTTATTATTTTCAATGGTTTATTATTTTATGGGTTCCTGATCGTGGATTGGTTCGTGAGTAAGCTGGGCAACGGGAGTCGGTGGGGGCAAGTAATGGTAAGTGAACTACAGTAAAGAAATGTATTTTATTTAACTTGTTAATTTTTTCAAAAGGTTTTTTAACCTGTGTATTTTTATTTTTTTGTGGTATATCATTTCTTGCCACTGTATGTATGTATGTACAATATATATGTCTAGAGAGATATACAGTACAGTATACATTCAGGGTAAGAAATGATGATGTTTTAAAAGCTGGATTAGATGTGTTTTTAATTATTTTGTGAGTTTAAAGTATTTTAAAATTAGATAGATGTATTATTCCTTGGTATTGTATTGTGTGTTTGAGGAAGGTCAGGGATAGATAGCCTTGGTTGTACTGTACTGTAAAGGTTGTATTTTTGTCGGTACTTATATTTTTTCAAAGGCTTAATTGTTCTGCTCTAGGCGTGAATCTGTTAATGGTCTCATTGTTCTTGATTGAGTGTGAAATGTTTAGGGGTGTAAATAATGATTGCTAACTGATTTTTGTTTACGTTTGATTAATTTGCAGAATGTATACAGTATGGTGCATAGATTTTATGCATTTTGGAATGTGACTTTTTTTTCATTGGTTTGTGATCATATACAGTACAGTAGATTGTGAGATCAGTTAGGATTTTTAAAGGAAATTGATTTTAATGTAGTATCTGTATGGAGAAGTGTTTGGTTGTAGAACAGTATGGTTTTGATAACCCTTCTACATTTATTTGTACTGTATATTTGGTTTATCATGGGTGTGTATATAACGTGTGTATATATATATACTGTATATATCTCTCTCTCTCTCTTTCTCTCTGTCTCTCTGTATGTATATATATACAGTATATATATATATAGTTGCATGATGAAGCCACAGTACAAATTCATGGGTGAAGGGTGGGTATCGTGCCTGTGTGGCTTAACCCCTTAATTACCTTTGCGGTTATTATCCGATAAGGTGTTTAAGGGGTTAATTGATATCTGAATGTAATTGCAATGTATTGGCTTGGTTTTGGCTATGTTTTGTGTGGGCAAGAGAAGGAAGGCGCTGGCATCGGACACTTCGTATTGATGAGGTCAGTAGTACTTTATTTATTTGTATATGCTAGTTAATGTTTTTAATAATGGGCAATTAATCTATTATCCATATCTGGATAATAGTTATTTTGCACATTATTGTACTGTAGGTGTTGGGGGGGAGGGTGTACTGTATGTATTGAATGTATTGGCCAGGTTTATTTTTTTTACATTCAGGGTTACTTCCGTGGTTTTGCGTGGGACCTCTGGAGACCACCCGCGGGGAATCCTCGGGTATCCTAAAGGGTAGCAGGCTGGTGGTTCCACGGGTGACACATGCGGGGATGATGATGTGTGGTCCCACTTCTGTGGGGGCACCGCGGACCCGTAGTCTGCGGGCATGACGATGTGTGGTCCCACTTCTGTGGGGGCACCTCCGAGCCGTAGGTGCGGGGATGATGATGTGTGGTCCCACTTCTGTGGGGGCACCGCGGACCCGTAGTGAGCACCCGTGAGTTCCCCAGACCCCCATGGGAACCACCCGAGGCCCCGCAGACACCTGTGGGTTTGACCCGGGGCTCCCAGACATCCTTGGGCCTACCGTGTGGACCCAATTGAGGCTCACGGTGACCCAAGGAGACCACCTGGGCGCCATGGTGCTGGCAGGATCCACCAGCAGGCCTCCAGAACCTGTGGAATGCTGCTGGTAAACTGTAGGTCTGTCCAGGTGCCCTGCCAGCCCACCGGGGACTAGCGTGGGGCTGCGTTATGGACCCTGAATGTAAAAGAATAAATCTTGTATTTATGGGGGGGGGGGGGCACAGGGGGTGGGTAATGTATTTAATAAATAGAATGCTGTTTATTGTGGGTGATTGTACTGTTTTTATTGTGGGTACTGGGGTGGGGGTGGGGTGTTTCCCCAACGGTATGTGGGTAGGCCTCCCTTGTGGGAACTGATTGGGTGGTTAGGCCTCACGGGTGGGGGGGGGGTTAGTGTGGGAGGGTATGTAGGCATCCCGAGTGGTGGGTGGGTGAGGGTGGGTTAACCCCTTCATGACTGTAGCGGTTAATAACCGCTATGGTGATTAAGGGGTTAGGGGACATTACTTTGTATGTTTTAATTTTTGTGTCTGTTTTGCAGAAGCGGAGGGGCCATGGCCAGGATGGGGGGGGGGGTTAACGGTATGTGGGTAGGGGGTGAGGGTGGTTAGCAATGCAGGGAGGGAGATTTACTGGTAACAGAAACATCTCTCTCCCTTCAATGTACTGTAATCTGTTTAAAGCCCCCTCCCCCCTAATGTGTGTTTCTGTAAAATCTCTCTCCCTTCAATGTACTGTAATCTGTTTAACAGAAACATTAGGGGGGAAGGGGCTTTAGGCCTTTATATCTCTCTCCCTTCAGTGTAATCTATTTAACAGAAACATTAGGGGGGGAAGGGGCTTTAGGCCTTTATATCTCTCTCCCTTCAGTGTAATCTGCTTAACACAAACATTAGGGGGGAAGGGGTTTTTAAACAATGCTGTGTATAATGTACTGTATAAGGTTTTTTACAATTAGATAGATGTAATCCTTGGTATTGTAAGGGTTAGTTTGGTTTTAAATTGTCTTTTCTGGTTGTTACTTACAGTATATATTGATTTTGGTTTACTTGCTTGGTTAAAATACTTTTTGGTATTGTAGTGTGCATTATCCTTAGCGTTGTATACTGTAGGTGCCTTTAAACCCAGTAACCTACTGTATTGTGATTCACTTTGATTCTCCCTAGTGTTTTTTGAGTCACTATCCTTTTCATGTTTAGGGTTGACAGTGTGTGTCGTTCCCTAGTGCTGTTCATTAGTGTTTAAGGGTCCATGCCTCTTTTTTAAGTGTTTTTAAATCATGTACTGTTTATTCATCCCTTTTTGCACTGTGTCAAATAAATAAACAAATATATCAATTGCATACCTGAGTGCTCCCATACGGGTTACTTTTTTCTCTTTTCACTCACATACAGTATGTATATATATATATATATATATATATATATATATATATATATATATATATACAGTATATATACACAGTGTATATATGTATACTGTATATATATATATATATATATATATATATATATATATATATATATATATATATATATATATATATATATATATATATACAGTGTATATACTGTACAGTATATATTTATTTCTCTTCATGTCTTTATTTATTTATTTATTTATTTAGATTTATTTATTAATTGTGGGGCTGCTGTGCGTGAATTTTTTTTATTGGGGGTGAGGGGGGTGTTTGGCCCTTGGTGTGAGTTTACGACTTGCAGCAGCAGCAGCACAATTAATAAATAAATATAAATAAATAAATAAATAAATGACAATAAATACATTTGAAATACATTTTTATTGATAGTGTACATGTGCAGGGGGTCTCCGGAGCTGAAGCGCACAGGTTTCAGGTCTGGGGACCCCGTGCCCCCCGAGATACAGGCCCCTTTAGGGGGTGCCGGTATCCCTCTGCTCTGCTTGGTTAAACGCAGAGCACTCAGCACTCAGAAACACAGGCCAGCCAGATTTAAACACACACACAATAGGGGGAGGTTTTTTTTACATAGCTTGCAGGGAAGCTTAACGCACACACACAATAGGGGGATAGGGGGATAGGGGGAGGTTTTTTTTACATAGATTAGAGAGAAGGCAGGGCGTTTTAAAAGCGAGAATAGGGGGAGGGGGTTTTACATAGATTTTATTTATTTATTTATTTAGATTTATTTATTAATTGTGGGGCTGCTGTGCGTGAATTTTTTTTATTGGGGGTGAGGGGGGTGTTTGGCCCTTGGTGTGAGTTTACGACTT